>NC_056726.1:1629225177-1629277677 GCF_019279795.1 Protopterus annectens | reverse complement strand
GAAATATAATCACATACATACCTGGTCTCATGTCCATGGCCTGACAGTATGAGAAAACGCTGTAATGCTGAAAATGTGAGCATCAAGCAGCACAGGAAATATATGCAGACTGAAATAGCATATAAGGGAATACTTACTTAGCATGGCACCATCTGTTGATGCATGGTGTGTACTGCTTAAGTTTGTGGATATGGAAAACATGACATGCAACTTATGTTAATCAGTGATGCCTATGACTTAATGTGTAACATGTGAGGTAGCTTAAGGAAATGCCATGTCTCCATGTCTAGGTAGGCCAATCTCAATGCTACTATCAGGTATATGATGATTTTGATGGAGAAAGTGATGTGACACCAGAACCTCCTGAGTCTCTGTTGGTGTAGGGATCATTGGCTCACCCTAAGTGGCATCCCACTGACATCTGTACCATCTGACACGATGTACCGTGAAAAATGATGTCACTGCTCTGATGATGACAGGCCCTTGCTCTTCTTTCATGACCACCAAAAGCATTGACCCTGCTGGCTATATCCTTATAGATAAGGTGTCTCCACACTGAGTCCCAGGAGACTGCTGTCATGCTCCCAGACGGTGTCATTTATTTCATTGTCCTGAGTTGTGAAGTTCTCATTCCATGTATGAGTTAAACCTTTCTACAGAAAAACAAAACAAAACAGGTGTATGTACCATGACTGTCAACTCCACCTGTGCCACCAGTAATCTATGCATAAATGTATGAGAAAGCTACATGCATGAATGCATGAAACACGCAGTGTAAAGTTAGCTAATGCCAACATACTTAGTGTATACATAGGAATGGAGAAAACAAAGTTCACACTACCTATTTGTGTTATGACACTGGAAATAAATCATTATATGACGTATAAGTAAGCTATAAAAAAATCACACATGGGTAAATATACAAAAGTACATACCCAATATTTCATCAGACTATTAAAACCTGTGAGATTCTTGTCCTAAGCTGTGGAAGTCTGCACTGTACAAAACATATAACTATACCACTACTTCCACTCTGTTGTACAGCTTCAGTCAAATTTACACAGATGCTACAAAATTTACACATATTAAATGACATTCACAGGATAGTGTCTGCCTTACCTCAAAAAACTGTTAGCTCAAGAAAAATGGACACAGCCTGTGACAGTAAACTGTAATACCACTCAGACAACTTATCACCATATTATACAACAGTGTAAAATTGCAGGCAATACAACTAATACTTCCTGATTAATACAGTGACAGCTATGCACACAGATGCCACAAAATTTACACATATTAAATGACATTCACAGGATAGTGTCTGCCTTACCTCAAAAACCTGTTAGCTCAAGAAATATGGACACAGCCAAAAATAATGGCGGAACAAAGGCCCAAAAACAGGAAAACAATTTAAAAATTGTTCTTATAAACTTAAAAAGGTGCTAGAATAAAATGTGTTGTTCTACTATGCATCTGCTGAAAGATGTGAAGTCTGAAACTCAAATGTCTGTCATTATTTAGTGACTTCCATCCTCAATGATTTTCTAGAAAACCACAAATTTTATGAGGAACAAAACAAAAATACCAGGCAAACGTGGATCTCTTGTGAAAATCTGGATGGATGAGATGTATGGTGTCTGCATATGCTGCGTACATCATGTTCATAATTCCCCAGGGCACCACTTTAGAATCGCAGACAAGTTGCAGATGTCTGCAATAAGTAAGCAATCTGGAGGCAACATAACGGAAGCACACAGATAAAAAAACAATACAGTACTGCAGTGCAATGCCTTAACAATTATTGCAAACACTTCCTAAACAGCAGACATAAATGCACTGTCATTTACACAGATGTATGTCATGACTTTTCGTTTTATTTTAAGGAACGTGTAGAAAAGCAGAAACACCCAGTTATTATACCATGACCCCCCCAAAACGTGCACGCTGATTGGCCAGCGTGCACATTGTAAATCGAGTTATACTAATGGAAAAAGGTCCGGTCGCCTGGACTTTTTTCCATTAGTATAACTCTACTTTTAAAACACTGTCTCGCTATGTTAAATGGGTTTAACATAGCGAGACAGCTTTAAAATAAGCAACGGAGATCTCCGTTGCTTATTTTAGCTGTCTCGCCATGCTAAACCCATTTAACATAGCGAGACAGGTTTAAAAAGCAACGGAGAAAGCAAGATCTCCGTTGCTTTTTTTAGCTATGTTAAATGGGTTTAACATAGCGAGACAGTTTAAAATAAGCAACGGACATCTCCGTTGCTTATTTTAAAACTGTCTCGCTATGTTAAACCCATTTAACATAGCGAAAACAGTAAAAACAAAGCAACGGAGATCTTGCTTTCTCCGTTGCTTTTGCCCACAGCTCTGATGTACTGCACAGGCGCTCAGTACATCAGAACTGCCGCGGATGCCAGACATCTGCGGAAGTGCAGTAAACAGGCATTATACTATGCCATTATTTAAGAAAAGTAATAGTTTCTTTTCTTAAATGATGTCATGGTATAATAGCAATAACCCACTTCTGGGTGTGGGTAATGCTGTATTTACCCATGGTTGGCTTTGTTTGGTCCCTCGGGCTTCGCCCTCGGGACCAAACCACGCCAACCGTGGGTAAATCCAGCATTACCCACACCCAGGCGTGGGTTATTGCTATAATATTGCTCTTCCTACACATTCTTTTGAAATGAGAAGCATTCCACATCAGTTAATCAGCCTTATAAGTGTGCACACTAGAACATCAATTAAACAGAGATTGTAAACACACATACCTCTGGAATGTTTTCTACTTCCAAAGTCTGCTGTGGAATGAACAGTCTTAAAAGTCATCTTAAGTATGTTTGCACCCAACATAATAAGGTTCATTAGCACAGAAAATTTCTGAATCACATTGGCATGTGCTAGCATAAAGTTGCAGATCTCAGCACAAGAGTCTGGAGCTTGGTGCATACAAAGGACAGCTACAAATGTCAGTGAGGCTAGACAGGATGCCTCTAATGTGTACAGCCAAGATCCACCTTTTTCCAGTGTACCACATTTAAAATAGTGACTCAGTGAGAGTTCCATTTCATTCCATTTCTGTCTGTGAACTGAGTGTATAGCATCAGTGAGCAACTTGGAAGAAAGTGATATTTCATTGACAATAGCTACAGAGAAATAATTGTGGCATATCTGATTACCCTTCTGGACTGACAAGGAGAAACCCCACCTTCTTCATGTGTACATTGCACATGAAGCCAGGATGTGAACTTGTCAGGAGACATTTATTATGATTCATATTGGAACACCTTTGCTCAGGATCTTTGTGATAGGATAGAGATTTTCCAGATAACCATCCAGGTCCACCACCTTTATGATGACTTTTACCAGAGGATGCCCCTGCAGCTCCAGGACTGGCTGACCAAGGTTCAATGGACACTGGCGGAACCTTAAAATGAGTGAGTATTCCCTCACCTTAATACCTTCTCGGGAAGTGTTGCATAATGGTAGGGTTGGCATGATAGTTACGGTCTTAACCTTACAGATACAAGGGATAAAGTTTGATTCTGACCTCTGTTGGCTAGATTTCTAATAGTTTGCAGACTTGATAGCCTAATATTTTTTCAGGGTGGGTAGGTTGGTATAAAAGCTAATCTCTTTACTTCACAGATTCAAGGCACAGGGCTTGATTCTAGCCTCTTGTTATTGGCTAGGTTGCAATGGTCTGCAGTCCTGATACCCTAGTATTTATCTATGGCCCTATAAACCTATATAATAGCCTACCACTTGATAAATTGTGGCACTGCTGTTCCCACAAAGTTATTCTATGTCCTTCACTAAGAAGTTGCATTGTAACTGTAATTATTATTGGAATATCAAATACAATACTGAGTCAGTGTAAATAAGTAAGGTTATGAAATGGACTCACTGTAACATAACTGCTAAAGTCAATTGAAGCTGAAATAGTTGTGAGTATCAGCATTCCTAATTATTTTCCTACAGTATAGTGTGCAAAGAGCAAATACCTGTTACTTGTGTTTGTACTCCCAGAAGAAAGTGCAGTCCGCATGAGTCAGCATTCCAGCAGTATATATATATATATATATATATATATATATATATATATATATATATATATATATATATATATATATATATAACATAAACCCACATACACAGAGGTACTCACTAAAAGCCTACCAAAAGAACAGAGACCTCCCAAACACACACACCCACACTCACTACTAAGCAAAAGGAAATCACTAAACATATTAACACATACACACACACACACACACACACACACACACACACACACACACACACACACACACACACACACACACACACACAACACACACACACACACACACACACACACACACACACACACACACACACACACACACACACACACACGTCTCAACAAATAAGCCCCTAAGGCAAAACACATTAAATGTCTTGGTCATAGGTGACTCCATAATGAGGCATACAGATGTCCTCCTCACTAGAATGGACAAGGAGAAGGTCGCAGTCAGTTGCCTGTCAGGTACCAGGATCCAACAAATCATGCATGCACTCAAGTCACCAAAACAACAAGTACCGTTATCACTCTGTCATAGTCCTTTGGAGTGAATTACTTGAGGCATACCTCTTAGGACTATATGAAGAGACATATGACAGAACTCTCTGATTATGTGTTCCAGACAGGTATGTCCCTAGCCCTAAGCAGTATCCTACTCTCACCCAGGGTGATGCCACAATATAAACAAAAAAATTATTGATTTCAACAATTGGCTCAACTTCTGGTGTCAGTCCAGGGGGATCTAGTATCTGTTAGCCTGGGAGGATATGGTCGACAGACCCTGCTGCTTTGCTGGAGATGCTCTGCATCTGTCCCCCCTAAGCTTCGGATACTGGCAAAGGCCCTTGCCTCTCCCATAGTGTCTTCTTTAGATAATGTCAAAACAACACATTTTCCATGTAACAAAATCTAATTGAGACAAACTCAAGGTCATGCTGCTCAGTGCTAGGAGTTCAAGCATGAAACTGCTCTCCCTGGAAGCACTCCTCACCATAGAAGATTTTGACATCTGTGCAGTTACCGAGACATGGTTCAAGGCTGCTGAGGGCACCTCGATTGTGCAAAGCTACAATGCCCTCCACACATTTAGACTTCAAAATGAGCATGAAGGAACTAAAGGTAGAGGTGTATCCATCTTCATTAAAAACAAATAGACTTCGAGACTGGTCAAACAACATGACTCTCTTGAACTTCTCCATGTCCAATTAACTATCAGGAAAGTACCATACCACATCATTGCTAGCTATAGATCCCCCACCATGAACCAGGAAAAGCACACTGCCTACCTAGATTTACTGGAATTCCTTGCCATACAGCCCAACATCTTAGTCATGGGAGATTTCAACTATCCTTCCATAGACTGGGGGACATACACAGGCAAAAACATGATCACCCAGAGGTTCCTGGACTTTGTTAACACAAATGATCTGGAACAGGTAGTCTGCACCCCCACTAGAGGCACTAATGTTCTGGACATAGTACTCACCAACATGGGGGGGGGTCACTGTACTCCCCCATGCGTGATGCCCTCCCTGGTTAGTTCAGACCACAAATGAGTCTCGTTTGAAGTAAATACTGGAACTGACACCCTCACAGGAACACAAATTATAAAAAACTTTACCATAGTATACACATATATATAGGCACCACATTTTATTATTTTGTTATTTATTTATCTATCTATCATTTGTTTACCAGGAAAGTCTGACTGGGACATAGGATCATAGGATCATAGGAAATTACTAGGCTAATGGCCCTGGGGCCCTTACAAGCCTAGCCAAGTGTTTATCCCCAAAAAAAAAAAAAAAAAGAAACCTCAGTCAGCACCTGTTGCCCTTGTCAATCAGGGACAAGGGTGGAACCCCTGGGACAAATTTGTGGTTTCCCCATCCACTCATCAAGGCTGCGTTTGAAGAGGGTTAGTGAGGTACTCTGTTTGACATGTATGGGAAGTCTGTTCCAGAGATAGGGCAGCCTATGGGAGACAAACCTGTCTCTCCAGCAGGTTTTGTTGATGTCGCATATTAGATTTAGGCCTATCAAGCGGGTAATGTGGCGGAGTTAGACTTACGGATATGGAGCATCTCCAGTAGGGCAGGGTCCAACATTGCCTTGTAGGCAAGACACAGATCACCTCTGAGCAATCTGTATGATACCGAGCAGAGTGATAGTGATTTAAGTCTGTCTGTATAGGCTAGGCATTGGAGGCCATGGATTTTCTTTGTGAGGTTTTTCTGTGGCCTTTCCAGTTGGTGCAGGTGTTTGGAGAGGTACATACCAAATGAGGCATTATACTCAATTATAGGTCTAATAAGGGATGAGTACAGAAAGGTAATAACTTCCTTTTTTCTGGATGCAATCCCTTTACTTATGAGATGAACCAAGTAAAAGGCTTTTCTGACCACCGCTGCCACATGATGGTCGAATGTGAGACTGTTGGTAACCTGAGTACCCAGGTCTCTCATCACAGGCTGTGTGCTTAGGGGGTTGATGTTGATGTGGTAATCAGTAGGGGCCGTGTTTTTGCCGAATGGTATGATAATACATTTTTTGAGTTTAGCTCATTTTCAGTGGAGGCCTGGGCAGAAAACCTCCAGATACATTTTACAAGATGGAAATTAAATTAAAAAGCTGACGACATTTGAACATTACATACTTTTGTTATATAACATTATGTTTTTAACAAACAGACATATACATTACTATATAATACATTATATGCATTGATGTACAGTTAGAATAATATAACATGAGATACAGAGTGATTAATAGCCTTTACATCATTGCCTTTAGTGCAGTATATTACTTATGGGTCAAGATAGCAGTTTCTTTTTAAAAGCAACCATCAGAACAGGAGGTAAGTGGAGAGATGAGAGTAGTGGGTAGCTATGTTGAGGTGGATGTAGTGACAGAAGCAGGGGGAGGGGTTGTGAGACAGCAGCATAGAAGGATGGGGTAAGCGAAAGAAGTGTAGAAAATAAATCTGTAAGATTAGGTATTTATGTGTATAGAGAGAAGATGGTTTGGATAGTTAATGACTGTGTGTAAAGGAATTAGTCAGGAGTAGAACATGGGCAAAGTCATTTGTTATTGAGGAAGGTCTTTAGTAGGTTTTTAAATTTTGTTGGCTCAGCAGTAGTTATGATGGCCTGTGGAATTGTATTCCAAAGTTTAGAGACATAATTAGAGTAGAGGGAGTCCCCATCTGTGTTGCTGGGTTGGGTTAGGGTTGGAGCAGTGTTTGAAAAGCAGGTGTTTTGTCAGGTCAGGTAGTGGTATATGTTTGTGAGCAATAAGAAGCTTTGTATAGTTTAATTGATGGGGTACTTCTAGCCAAGTGAGTTGTTGTAAAGCAGAGCAGTGGTGAGACCTGTGGGGAGAGCTAGTGGCGAATTAACAAATTTATTGTAGCAGGTTTTCACGTTTGACCAGTTCAGTTTTCTTTAAATTGGTAAAGATTGGTGTAAGCATACAGCAATGTGGAGATTAGGTGAGTTCTGGCAATAGCCTGTCTAGAGGTGACAGTGAGGAATGGATTGAGTCTGTACAGGGCACTTAATTTTGAGTGTGTCTTTTTGATAGCTTGGGAAAGTTGAAGATCAAATCATAATTTGTTGTCTATTAGCACACCTAATAATTTTGTTTGATCTATGGTCGATATTATGGTGTTAGTGGTAGAATATTTTTGGAATGATATTGGAGAGGCATGAGATTTGGTGGGGTGAAATAGCATAAGTTTTGTTTTGGATAGATTCAGAATTAGTTGAAAGTCTGACAACTAGGCTTCAGTGTTTAGGAATGACTGCTGTGTTTTTGCTTCGCGTTCTTTAAGGGTAGGTGCAGATAACAATGGAGTCATCAGCGTACTGGACAATAAAAACTAGAGAAGTAGCTGCAAGGAGCTTGTTAGTAAAGATAGTGAATAGTAGGGGAACTAGAACTGAGTCTTGGGGAACTCCCATGGTAATAGGTAAGAGGGAAGAGAGGTTTTATTGCCACTTGACAGTTTGTTGTCAGTTATTTAAGTAGCTTTGGAACCATGTGAGTGACGAAAGGCTAAAATTTAGAGTGTAGAGTTTGTTGAGTAGCTTCTGATGAGAAACATTGTCAAATGCTTTGGATAGGTCTAAGAAGATGGAGGAAACAGGATGCCCTTCGTTTCTGTAATGGTTGATGGTATTGGTGAAGCTAAGTAGGACTTTTGTGGTACTGTGGTTAGGGCAGAAACCGTGCTGTGTGCTAGTAAGGAGGTTATTGGATAATAGGTAGTTTAGGAGTTGTGCATGTATACATTTTTCTAAGATTTTGAATAGGTATTATAAGATAGATATGGGTCTGTAGCTGGAGAACTCATTAGAGGTGCCACCTTTGTGCAGTGGAATTATGTAGGATATTTTTCCAGATTACAGGTATATATCGCTCAGTGATGAATCAGTTAATGAGAATGGACACAAGATAGGATGATGTCTGCAGCGATTTTTAGGAATTTTGTAGGAATTCTGAGGGGAGGTTATCAGCTGCTAGAGATGTGGGCTTAAGTTTAGAGAGTAATTTTTTATGGTGTTAAGTATTAACAGGTTTAAATAAAAAGACGTCTGTGATGTCAGTGGGTATAGTAGATACTGTGGGAAGATCATTACAGTGTTTTTTAGTGAATGAGCACATGGTGTTTGTGAAGACAGAGTTAAATTGTTCTGCTATGCTGTTGTTGATGGTGGATAATGGGGAGGGGGTGCAGTAGATTGGCCTGGTTGCAGGAGCTTATTTATGGTGGACCTAAATGTGGTTGAATATGCTTTTAGTTGTCATCTGTTTAGTCAGTACAATTTGGTCCACCGAGAAGATGGTCAACAGGTGTGTGACATCACAGAATTTCCGGGGTTGAGGAATATGCCCTTTTCCTGATTGTGCAAGCTGAGAATTAGTATGCATAATTAGGAAGGGTGCATGGGGGATGCAGGTGGGCTCACTCCCCTGCAAAAAATGCTGTTTTTTATTTCTTTTTACTTATAGGTTTACATGCACTGAGGTTACTGCACATCACGTGCATAGTGAGGTATCAGTGCTCTGTGTTCGACATTAGGAATGTTGACATCGGGGTCTGTTGATCATATTGAGAAGATATATATATATATATATATATATATAATGTAAAACATTGAAAACTCAAAACATTGAATCCCATAACATGGAAAAACATAGGAAAGCAACATGTACTATATTCCAGCACAACTACATACAGAAACAAATAAAAAACAAACCATATTACACTTCTCCAACTATAAGCAGGGGGGCAAGCCCCCTTGCAGTCCCCCACAACCCCTGCTACTTAAATATATTAACTCCGAGATGGCATTACACAGAGAAAAATGGCAAGACTACCATCTTGTGCTTCATGACTGTCTATTTAAATTGTAAAAAACTATCCTCAACCTTCTCTTACAAACATTACGTCACTGTTAAAACATTACACATTACTATATATCTCTCTGATACTTACCGGAGTTCCATAGGTAACCTCAGTCATGTTCCCTTCTTACTTGCTATACTACAGCATAACATCTTAGTGTAGTGTAGTGCGATCTTCGAGTTGATATGTTTATGTAGCAGGGGGCGTGGGAGTGCAGGGGGGCTTGCCCCTTGCTTATAGTTGGAGAAGTGTACTATGGTTTGTTTTTTATTTGTTTTTGTATGTAGTTGTGCTGGCATATATTAAATGTTGGCTTCCTATATATTTTCAATGTTTGAATTTTCAGGATTTTGGTCTCAGTGTTTTGAATTTCAATGTTATGGGCTTTTGAACTTCTAAAGTGAATATATATATATGTATGTGTGTATGTGTGTGTGTGTGTGTGTGTGTGTGTGTGTGTGTGTGTGTGTCAATAAATAAAAATCAGAAAAATTAAACCTAAAATGATTGAGTACAAAAGCTCAAAACCCAAATACTAAAAATAAACGTCTTCCTCATTTACTATAGGGAATATTAAATATTCCTTAGAAGAAAAAATTGTCTGTGGGACAACAGGTGTTTTATACTTAGCTAGGTGCCAACAGTGCCCCTCTTTCTACATAGGAAAGACTGAGATGCACTTTAGACAAAAGATATATGAGCACCAGTTCAGTATTAGTAGACAGGGCAACAACAATGCTTTATCAAAGCATATTTTGGAACATACTAACCACACTTTTCTTTTTATGGTTATTGAGAAAATAGATCTGAATCCCAGGAGGGGGCCATGGGCTATAAGACTTGAGGAGAGGGAGTTGCTATGGCAACTGAGAGTAAATGCCTTTTCCTACCCTGGGTTGAATGATTCTTGTTCCCTGAAATGTATATTAAAACTTAAAGTATTAACCAGGTAAAAAAATATTTCTATGGGGGTATTTAATATTTGACATTTTTTTGTTGTAATTAATATCAGTGAAGAATTTGTTTGTGTTTTAAAAAGTTTTTATACACAGAGAAATCTGAATGTATTTACTTATATACTTGCTGAATTTGGATAATGGGAGGTCGATGATGTCATCAGCTTGGGACTATTTAAATTGTAAATTGAGCTATTAAAAATGTCTGAAGAAGTTCCTTTAATGAAAGGTGAAGAAAGTGCTAGCAATAAATTTTAGTTTCATAAGTACGGCATTTTTTCTGGCTTCAAGATTTCCTCTGTGATGTAAGCCTAATTGATTGATAACTAGTTGTTTCCACTCCGCCCCATATTTCTCCATTAGTAATATAATAAAGGTCATTATCTGTACAGAGACAACATATTTCTGTAGGTCTGCAAGTTCACTCTTATCCACTCCTTATAACGTATATAGGTACATCAGTAGTGCATCCAGGAGACTCTTGGTCTCCCTTATTCCCAAATAAATTCTATCAACAAGTTCTTTACAGCTTTAAGTAACTGCTGGGGGTGACTCCAGTTGAAGGCCTGAAAGGGGTACTACCACTGAAGCAACAGGAAAGAGGTCATCACTTGTATTTTCTGGTCCAATTCACACTGAAGGGCCTTCCAGTTTCTTAGTTCACTTTTAATCTTTTCAATATACTGATCATTTGCTTACAGTGCTGATACAGGAAGTCTGGAACACAGCCGTACCCTTAAGTATATAACTTTTTTATCCAACCAGAAGCTTGGATATTTACACCTTAATTCCAGGGATGTAACATCATTACCCTTGATCACTTTGGTTTTCTCTAATTTAGTTCATAACCTGACAATTTACCAAATGCTGCTAAACATCCAGACAGCTTCCCTAAATCTGTGAGTGGATTTTCCAATAAGATTACTATATAATAATACACTGGAAAATATTAGGGTACAACCCAACACCCTAATAGTGAGCAATTTCAACTACCCCACCATTAACTGGGAAAACTACTCATGTACCAACTATTTTGCTCAATGTTTTCTGGAATTCATAAATTGCAATGCCTTGGATCAACTTATCCACACCCCCACCAGGGGCAGCAATATCCTAGACCTGGTCATTGCCAACATGGGTGACCGGTGTTCCACACCAGAGGTCAATTTCTCATTGGTCAGATCCAACCACAAGCTAATCACCCTAGACATCTACATCCTGTCCCCACCCCCCATTAGGGAAACCACCATAAAAAAATTCTCCAAAGCCAACTTCACACTTCTTAAGACAGAAGTGGCAAACTTCACGACACCCATGCAGACCGACAATAGAGGTACGACTGCTAAGTACTACATAAATGCACTTTATAAGCACTTACATGAGTGCATGGATCATGCTATCTCTAACAGAACCAAGATGCTATCCTCCTAAAAAAGGAAGCCAATCTGGTGGTCCCCTGCCACAAACAAAATCTACAACAGAAGAAAGAAACTATTGCAAAAAAAGAGTAAAATCCCATGATTGGAGGAACTCCCTAGCCAGCCTCAGTAAGAAGCTGAGATCCCCTCATAAAATCCTCCAAAGCTAGTTACAAAAACAAAATTGCCACTGATTCTAAAGACAACCACAAAGCATTCTATAGCTATGTCAAGAATCTCAATGGCAACACTCAGATCTGCTCTGAGTTACAGCACAATGGCACTAAATATGCAAAACCAACTGATATTGCCAACATCCTGGCAGATAGGTTCAGTGCTAACTTTACCCCCCTCTCACCCCCTAAAGGGCCCATCTCTATACCGGAAGAATGCAAAGTTCTTGAAATCACGGCTGCACAGGTAAAAACCACACTCTCCAAAGCCAATAACACAGCATCCATGGGACCTGACAACATCCCAGGTTGCGTTCTACACGAACTTCAGAATGAACTGGCACCCCACCTAAGCACCATGTTCAATCATAGCCTCACCTCAGGATTTGTGCCCACTGAATGGTGCACAGTGACGGTTATCCCACTTTACAAAGGGGGAGTCACCACGGACCCCGGGAACTATCGCCCCATTAGCCTAACGAGCCTGGTCTGCAAGGCCGTGAAACGTTTCATCATGGATCTTATACACAAAGACATTGGTAATCTCCAAACTCTGGACCCCACCCAGTTCAGGTTTGTAAAAGGCAGATCATGTCTCCTAAACCTGATAGACTTCTTTGAAGCAGTCACCAAAGCCGTAGATGAGGATAAGGTGGTTCACACAGCCTATCTAGATCTCGCCAAGGCTTTTGACACCATCCCCCTCTCTGGAATTATAGATGAACTCACTAAACTAGGTATAAATCCCTATGTCACAAGATGGGTTGCCAAATGGCTCACTGACAGAACCCACACTGTGAAAGTAGCAGACTCCAAATCTGACTTCAGACCAGTGACAAGTGGAGTACCATAGGTTTCAGTCCTGGGTCCTCTCCTGTTTGGTATCTACTTTTCTGAAGTACAGGCTAACACAGAAGATCTTTGGCTAATGAAGTTCACAGATGACTGCAAACTAGGAGCCATAACTGAAACTTCTAACGATATGGACATCCTACAAAAGGGCCTCATGGAGACAGATGCCTGGTGTCAAAGCCATGGCCTCAAGCTCAGTGCCAAAAAGTGCATTGTCATCCCCTTTGGTAAAAACTCTGTACCCATGAGCTACCACATGGGGGTAGTCTACTTAAGACTGAAAGTGTGATAAGAGACCTTGGGACACAGGTGGACAGTAGTCTCTCCCTTGATAATCACAAGGCCACAGTAGTCAGGAAATCCTTCTATGTGGCACACCTCATCACAAAAGGTTTCTCATCCAGGAAAAAAGAGGTCATTGTTCCCCTCTACTCATGACTCACTGGACCCATTATAGAGTACAGCGCCCCTTTTGGTATGTACCTCACAAGACATCTATAACTACTGTTAAGGCCGCAGAAATACCTCACAAAGAGGATTATCGGACTCAAACAGATGCCCTACGCAGACCGTCTCAAAAAACTCCAGCTATACTCCATCCCATATTGCCTACTCAGAGGCGATCTCTGCCTAACATACAAAGCTATGTCAAACCCAGAGGTGTTGGACATGCTCCACTTAAAGAAATCCCAATCCCTCCGAGCTACATGCTCTAGGGACCTAAACCTTTTCACTACAATAAACAGAACATGCTGGAGGGATAGATTCCTCTCCCAGAGACTTCCCATACTCTGTAACAAACTACCTATCTATATCAAACAAAGCTCCTCATTAGCACTCTTCAAGAAAAATCTTGATGATTGGATGGGAAATAGGAAATTCACCCCGGGGATCACCTCTGTGGCTCTGCTCGACAGGGGCACAGGGAAATAATTTTCTTGGGTGGTGAAAGCCAGGGTACCTTTTTGGCTTGGCTTATATAGGCCCTAGGACCAATAGCCTAGTACCTACCTATGAACCTATATATGGTATTCTGTTTCTTTTAGTAGATACCCTGTTATATCCAGAGACTTTATAGCTTGAGCCAATGGCTCCAGATGTAATGCAAACAGAATTGGTGTCAGTAAGCAACCTTGTCTTGTGTCCCTTGTTATATTGAATAGGATATTACAGCCCTGCTTATATCTTTATTCTCAGCATGAAGCTGGGATAAAGTGATAAATTAACTTTATAAATGTTGTACCTACTCCAAACAATTCTAGCCCTTTCCTTATGTATATCCACTTCACCTTACTGAAAGTCTATTTGGAATTGAGTCGCAAAAGAGTTACCTTCTTATGGTGTAAGTTAGCTTACTCTGTTATTAGGGCCATACTTAAGATGCTGTCAAATGCCTGCCTTCCTATACCAAACTCCATCTGGAATTAGGATACTGGTAATCCAATCATCTTTGGTATACATTTTTATTTGTCTCTTAATCCTTTCCTTGATCTGGTCACACTCATTTATTAAGTTCTCATGTCTGCTTTTGACTACACTAAGTTCCCTCTTTAAATTTTCTTGCACCCAGTTCATAAATATATTTTGCTTAAAATAGTAACATGGGAATCTCCAGTGTTTCTGCAAGGTACCAGATCTATATGAACTGGGGCTTGGTCAGAAATCAGTGCTGCCAACACTTCAAACTTATTAATTAGGTACATGTATTCTTTCGATATGTACCCTCTGTCCAGTCTGGCTACTCTCCCTGTTTTTCCTGACCTTAAAGTATAATGTAGTGATGTATTCCCAAGAACAGCTAAATCCTGAAGACCGACTCTTGTTAAATATTTCCATGTATTCCCACCCATGTAACCTTTCTCTTTCTGGTACCTTTTTTAACATATTTAGTTGACGTCACCACATTCCAATCACCTAAACAGATCAGTGTTCCTTCATGGACATGTAGTAACTAGGTCACTATCTGAAGTCCATCTTCGAAGGGTAGACTGAACAAATGATACATTGTATCTATGACAGGCTGCTCTTAATAACAGCATATCTCCCTTTCATATCTGTAAGATTTTGCTGTATTTCAATGGAGAACCTGACCGCTACTAGAATTACAACTCCTCTACGCCTAACGTGAGTTGCTGAGAAGGAGCTATTGCCTTTCCATTTCCCTTTCAATAATGCAATGTATTTAGCTGTATCTAAATGGGTTTCTTGCGAGATGCACAGCCCAGTGCCTGTTGCATTTATGTATTGGAACACTCTTCTTCTTTTTTACAAGATCAATTAATTCATTTACATTCTAAGATATTATCCTAAGAGTGCCATCTTGTATCAGGATTTATTGCTAATCAGATTGGGGGTGGGGGCCATCTACGTTCCTGAATAACTTCAACAAACTGTATTTGCTGATGAAATGTTTCATTTAAATAATCATGCTTGGCATATACAGGTTGACCTGCAACTGCAAATTGTTTTCCTTCTTGCTGTAATTGCCCTAAAACTTTTTGTAACACAATGCAAGCTAAATCAAAACAACTACCATCTTTCCATATTTCTTATCAGTTTCAGTCAACGGCAATCACATCATTTTTCAGCACCAACCTTTTTTTTTTTTTAACAAAACCTGTCTACTGTGCTGTGTAGTCTTTGTTCTTTCATAGTCCATTAAATATGTCCCTTCTTCTCCTTCCAACACTTCATTTTCATATTTTCCTTCAAACCTTATTCTCCATCATAACCAGGTGCTGTTCGGCATATTTCACCTGTCCTATCATTTAATTTGCTGTATAATAAATCTCAATAATTTCTTGTCTAATCAACCTCATGACAACTTGTTCATCATCAGCTCCAGCCACCTCCAGTCATATAGCAATAACCCACGCCTGGGTGTGGGTAATGCGGGATTTACCCACGGTTGGCGTGGTTTGGTCCCGAGGGCGAAGCCCTCGGGACCAAACAAAGACAACCGTGGGTAAATCCCGGTTTACCCACACCCAGAAGTGGGTTATTGCTATTATACTATGACATTATTTAAGAAAAGAAATAATTACTTTTCTTAAATAATGGCATTGTATAATGCCTCTTTGCTGCCCTTCCGCAGCTGTCTGGTATCCGCGGCAGTTCTGATGTACTGCACATGCCTACGCAGTACATCAGAGCTGTGGCCAAAAGCAACGGAGAAAGCAAGATCTCTGTTGCTTTTTTACTGTTTCGCTATGTTAAAGGAGTTTAACATAGCGAAACAGCTTTAAAAAAAGCAATGGAGATCTCCATTGCTTTTTTTAAACCTGTGTCGCTATTTTAAACTCTTTTAACATAGCGAGACAGTGGGCCGGATTCACGAAGGCTTGCACGGAGTCTAAGAGTAGTGTAAGACTCCATGCAGCCTTCGCGATCCAGGAACAGCCCAGAGTCCGTGTAAGAGTCAAGCTAAAATGGCTCTTACACGGAGTGGGCGTGGATAAGCTAATCACATCACTTGCAGCCGAATAGCATGCAAATGAGGATGATTAGCGATCCAGGAAGCCCAGAACAGCCCGTGTAAGAGCTGTTTTAGCTGCAGAAATGTACTCCGTTGACAACTGAGTACGTTTCTGCAAAAACGGCAATGGAGCCATGTCAGCTCCAAATAAAGGGTGCATATGTGTCAGGCAGCATGCCAATGGCCAAATATGTGGCCATTGGCAAGGAAACCTGATGCAAATATATGAAAAATATATATTTTTTTTTTCGGCGATTGCCGATGTTTAAACCCAGCGCAGACCCACGCAAACGGGCTGCGCTGCATAGAACATAAAAACGAAGGTTTTAAACCCACAAATGTGGGTTTTATGCAATACATGGAATGTCAATGCAGGAACCAGCATACCAAAACCAACATGGCCACCGTGTAGTGGTTGCCAAGGGGGGAAGCTGAGTTTAAGAGATGTAACTAAGCATTAGTAGGCAATCTGATGCAAATGAGTGTAAGGATACTGAATTCCACTGTCACATAGCAAATGAGCACATTCTGAGTAGTGTAAGAGTTACATAAGGGGAGGAACAGAGTAGGAGATAGGTGACATCACAGGGGGGAATGGTAGAAAGAAATGCAGTTCATTGGAGGTTAGAGTTACATGACAGATGTCAGACAGATATCATGGAAAGAGGTGTGCCACTAAGTAAGCATGAGAAAGTCAAGAAATGGAAGGTGTACACTGTTGCCTACACCAAAGTTTCTTGCTGGATGTGTATGCGCACGTGTGCGCGCCACGAAGCGCGAGTAAGGCAGTGTGCGTGCGTGTAAGGCAGTGTGCATGCGTGTAAGGCAGACTGAGCATGTGGGAGCGTGTTGGGAGATGTTTAACACCGTTTGCACGGGCATGCACGCGTTTTAATCCGAATAAGCAGATTCTGAACTGTGTAAGTATGTGTGCGCGCGTGTAAGCCACTGTGAGCGTGTTTCTGCTGGTTTGCACACGGCTCCTCCCTGAGGAAACAGAAAGGAAAAAGGAAGCAACAGATGTAGTAGGAAGTTAGCAGGGAATACTGCTGGAGCTAGCAGGTGAAAACAATTAGTTGCAGGCAATTACACAGGCAGAATAGTAGCCCAGCCCAGCACTTAAAACTCTGCAAACAGCAGTGCAGAATGTTTCTCTCAAGAGACACTGCAAGACAGGAGTAAGCTAATAGAAGTGAAAACTGAAAAAGCTTCACTCAGAGCAGAAATGTTAGGGGCTGCCATAGCTGTCATAATGAGACATAGGCGACTTGCTGAGGGTGGTGACAATGCAGATGGTGCCAGACAACCCACAGTGAGGAGACGGAGAAGATTGTACAGGCCCTGGGTCACCTACCACGGGTTACATGAGCTGGAGATAGTATAGCACTATAGAGTGGACAGAGACCTCCTGCAGCAAATAGTGGAGCTGTGCAGGCCACGCCTCACACACAGAACCAACAGAGGGGAACCCATCCCAGTGGAAACCAAGGTATGTGTTGGCCTAAGAATACTAGCAACAGGTACCTTCCAGAGACCAACTGGTGATATGATGGGGATATCACAGGC
The DNA here is from genome assembly GCF_019279795.1 of Protopterus annectens. Taxonomy (NCBI): domain Eukaryota; kingdom Metazoa; phylum Chordata; order Ceratodontiformes; family Protopteridae; genus Protopterus; species Protopterus annectens. Next base: position 1,629,259,755 of record NC_056726.1, on the reverse strand, counting down.
ATCAGCCTCCAGGGTACTGCACCAGTTCCTGGATGCCATGTCAGCACATGTCGGTGATCATGTATATTTCCCCAATGCCCGTGAGGTATTGGCCAGCAATATGCGTCTCTTCCAGCAAATAGCGGAATACCCTGAGGTACTGGGTGCAATAGACTGCACGCACATACGCATCAAAGCACCAGCCGGTGAGCGGGGTAGGGCATACATCAACCGCAAGGGCTTCCCCTCCATCAACTGCCAGGTCGTGTGTGATGCCCAGGGCATAATAATGAATGTGTGTGCTGGCTGTCCTGGGAGCTAAAACGATTCCCACATCTGGCATTTGACGCAGCTGTACCAGACATTTGCCAATGGGGACATCCCGCACGGACACCTAGTGGGGGATGCAGGTTATGCACTGGAGCCGTGGCTGATGACACCCATCAGAAATGCACACACACCTGAACAGGAACGCCATAATGAGGCACACGCACAAACACGTAATGTAATAGAGTGTGTGTTTGGGCTGCTCAAGTCACGGTTCCGGTGTCTGGACACATCTGGTGGAGCCTTGCAGTACACACCAACTACATGTACCCAAATTGTCATGGTATGTGCTATGCTAAATAATATGATCTTGCAAAAACAGCTGCAGCAGGACCAGCATAGGGCCGGGCCAAACAGCCCCCCACCATTGCCAAGGCCATCACAGGCAGAGCGTGACTCGGAGGAGGAACAACCTGAGCCTGCCCCAGTAGGCAGAAGGAGGAGTGCCCAGTATGCCCTGGCCTTGGCAAAGAGGCAACGCATAGCACATACACTGGCTCAGTAGGAACCCTGGGAATGATACCCCTCTCTGGCTCACTCATATAGTAACAGGGATGCCTAACATGACACAACCTGCTCTCAAACATGTACAGGGAAGTGTAATATGCACATCCGACAGAGACAGCCCTGCAGCACCACCTGAGGCATGAATGCTATGTGTTAAGTAATGCAACACCATGTACTATATGCACACCTGAGGACCCTGACTAACATCCTACCCTCACCAAGCATCATGCCACAACATGACAATGAGATGATCAAGTGCAACAATTGACTGAAGTATCGCAGTTAGTCAAAGGGGATCCAATGTGTGCCAGTCTGGGATGACATGCTGAGCATGACATGATGCACCACCTGCTAGGACTGGCGTGCACCTATCAGTGCAGGCCGTATGGATACTGGCAAAGGCTGTTGTCACCCACAGTGTGCCCTGAATAGGTAAGGCTCAAAACACAAACCTATCTCCATAGGTATCAGAAGGGATAAGAATAAGATAAGGGATAAGTTGAAACAGCAAGATGCATGCAGTCTAAACTCACCCAGTATGGAGAATGTTGATATCTGCGCTGTAACAGAAAACTGAGACAAGGCTCACAACAGCACCCTAACACTACCAGGTTACACCTCATACTGTGCTGTACAGCCTCAAAACTTGGAACAAGCTACAAAAGGAGGGTGACTAGCAAGAATTGTCAAGGATAACCACACCCCCATGTCGGTACCACAACAAAAAGCAGCATGGACTAGCCATGCTCAAGTAACAGTGGCTAAAACTGCCCCCCAGTTTATAGCCTGCTACAGACTACTGTCCCAACACCAGGAACTGCATCCGGCCTATGCTGGAATACATGAATATATCAAGTCCTCCAAACCACATTATATTGGGTGACTGCAAATACCCAGACATAGACTGGGAGCATTATACTAGCTCCAACGGTGTAGGACAAAAGTTCATAGAATCCATAAACCAAAAGGCCCAGGAACAACGTACCACTCCCACAAGAGGGGTAAGCATACTGGATGTGATAATCAGCAACATGGGTACTGGATGGCAAGATGAGAAGTGTATTGCTCACTGGTAAAACCAGACCATAGAGTAATCACACTGGATATATAAATCCTGACCACAGTCCCTGGCCAGAAAACCACAGTGGAAAACATGTGTTAAGCAATATTTGCACTCCCCAAACTGATGTGGAATCCATTAAAGGTCCCGTGCAGGTGCAAAATATGGGCCACACCTCAGAACCTGTAATACAGCCATTCCATGAACACTGCCAGGAATGCTTGGATTATGCAGTCCTAAATTAAAACAAGACACAATGCCATACACGCAGAAATCTGGCATGGTGGACACCAGCCATAACCAAACCATGCAAGAGAATGAGGAAGCTACTACATGATAGAGCAAACATAAACAATGAAGTAATCACTGATCAGTAGTATGGCAATAAAATCTGTCCACACATACAATCCACTAAGACCAGCCACAACAAGTGGAATCTGTGAATCCTGAGGCAATGTTACACCTGCCCCAAGTACACAGACAACCCCCAACTCCACCCAAGAAATACAAATATATGTGAGAGATGCAACCATCTATCCAAACTGGAGGCTGAGCTCCCTCAACTCAGTACTCCCAAAACAAGTCAGGAGGAGAAGGTAACCACACACACCACAAACACAGTCCCACATAGACCTATCACAACTGCAAACCAAACACATAAACACAGAAAAACATTCCCGGAGGCACAAATTACAAACACAGCACACCAACAGAGGCCTCTAAAGCAGACACCCAATCAAACAACCTCCAAACATAGCACATGCAACACATAGTACACAAAGCTGGTGTGCCAAACAGTCACAGGCCAGAAGGAGAAACAACATGCCTGATACAGTTGTAATAGGTGACTCCATAGTCAGACACACTGCTGTCCCACACCAGACTGAACAAGGGAAAGGGTACAGTAAGCTGCCTGTAGGCTGCCACAATATGCCACATAACAGAAGTATGTAGGTCACTCCAAAGCAAGTAGAAATATGATGCAGTCATAGTCCATGCCGGTGTGAATGACCTGAGATGTACCGCCCTAGACTACATGAAAAGAGACATAGATGAGCTATCTGATTATGTAGTCCAGGCCGGTATGACACTCACCGTTTGCAGCATCCTACCCTTACCAAGAATAATGCCACAGTACAAACACGGAATGATCAGTCATAGCAAGTGGCACACTTACTGGTGTCATTCCAAGGGGATCCAATGTCTATCTGCTTGGGATGTCATGCTTGACAAGCCACGCAGCTGTCCTTGGGATGGCCTGCACCTGTTACCCCTGGGCGTCTGAATATTGGATAAGGCCTTTGCCACCTCCATAGAGCCTTTTGTAGGCAAGGCTGAAAAGACTGACCCACCACCCTAGAAAACATAAGTGGGAAGAAACATAAGGGAAATGCTGACCAATGCCAGATGTGTACACCCCAATATGCATGCTCCCGAGGCCATCCCCAGTATGGAGAACATCGATGTCTGTGCCGTGACAGAAACCTGCTGCAAGCCTCCTGACAGCACACCAGCACTACCAGGTTATACCACGTATCATGTGTCATGGCCCCAAAACCTGGAACAAAACATAAAAGGAGGGTGAGTATCCATAGTCAGCACAGACACCCATACGTCCAGGTAACTGACAATGCACAAGGCATTGGAGTTCACCCATGTGCAACTAACTGTAGGCAAGACTGCTGTACAGTCTGTAGCATGCTACAGACTGCACTCTCACACACAATAACCCCACCCAGCTGTCCTGAAGACACTGGACAGTATGAATGTCCCACCAAATACCAAACAAGGTACCACAAATTACCACATAGGTGGTAAACCATTATGTATGGAAGGAGTAACCAGGGACCTAGGGACACAAGTGGACAGTAACCTGTTATGTGACACCCACATTGCCAATGTGGCTAGGAAGACTGTCTACATTTGACACCGTATCAGGAAAGGATTCACATCTACGTCAACAGAGGTCATTGTGCCCCTATACTTTTCTCTAATCACACCCATAATCTAGTACAATGCCTCATATGGGATGTACCTTACCTGACACCTGCAGCAGTTAGAAAGACCTCAAAGGTACCTCACCAAGAGGATAAAGGGTCTCAAATATATGTCATATGCTGCCTGGCAGTAGACACCCCAGCTGAATGCAGTCACATACTGCCTACACAGAGGCATTGCATGCCTGTCGTAGGAGGCCATGCCCAACACAGGAGTAATGGACATGCTCCACCCCAGAAAACTCAAATCCATCGGAGCTGTGAGAGTGAGAGATGTCAACCTCAACAAATAATGAAATAGGATGTGCTGGTGGGACAGATACATAATCCAGAGGCTCCCCACACCCTGGACCAGAATCCCACTCCATGTTAGGCAGAGCCCCTCACTGACACTCTTCAACAGGAATCTTGCCAAGTGGATGGATGATTGTAGAGTTACACTGGGGTCTTCACTGTGTCATGTCCAGACAGAGGCACAGCAAAGCAAATCATAAATGGCCATAATATTCACATAGCAAGGGGTGGCAAAGCCACACACACTCTGGCTAGGCTAACAAATGCCCTAGGGTGGATAGCCTAGTATGAACCTATGAACCTATGAAGATACAAATTGTACAGGACACTAAGGATAATCCCAAGGCTTTCACAACTGATGGTAGGAACCATGTTGGGAATTCACAGATATGCCCTGAATCACACAAATATCACAAACACACACACATATTGCCAACATACATCCTGACAGGTGCAGTGCAAACCCCAATGCAGAATATCTATCCCAGCAGACTGCTGGCCCCGTGACATTGCAGATGCTGAGGTAACAGCCAACATCTACAAAGCAAAACACACAGCAGCAATGGTATGAGATGGTGTCCTGGGCTTAGTGCAACTTGGACTCCAAGATGAATGGAATGCCAAACCACACTACTGCTCAATGTCAGCCTTACCACAGAATATGTACCCAAAGAGCAGTGTACAACAACAGTGGTCCTTCTCAACAAAGGTGTTGCCGGAATGGATACTGAAAACTACTACCCCAGAATCCGGAGAAGCTCGGTTTGCACAGCTATGGAAAGGATCAGCATGTACCACAGACATAAAGATATTGGGGACCTACTGACACCGGACCCAACCCAGTGTGGCTTTCTCAAGTGCAGATCCTGCCCCTAAACATGTTTGACTCAAATGAAACAGTCATCAAGGTCATTGATGAGGGCAATGTGGTCCACACAGTGTAGCTGGACCTTGCAAAGGCTTCTATACAATACCCTACATGTTCATTATAGATAGGCTCACCAGCTTAAATATAAACCCACATGTCAGTAGAGGGGTTGCAAACCAGACCAAGGACAGAACAGACATGGTCAGACATGCTGCAGCCATGTCAGACTACAAACCAGATATAACTGGCATCCCACAAGGCTTTGTCCTGGGATCTCCCTTGTCTGGTATATATGTCCCATAGGTACAGGCAAACATGGAAGGACTGTGTCCGAACATGTTTGCAGAGGACTACAAACTGCTCACCACATATGATCCACCAGCTGACACAAGCATCCCACAAAAGGGCCACATAGAAACAGACAACTGGTGCCATAGCCATGTCAGCAAGCTAATTGCAGAAACGTGTATAGTCAATCCCCGTGGATATACAGTAAGTGCCCACCAATTACGACATAGGTGTTAACCCATTATGTAGTTAACATGTAATGAGAGACCTGGGGACACAAGGTGATAGATATCCTGCATTGGACAAACATGTGCTGTAGTGTTTACAGAAACATACCATATACCCACCTAATCATGAAGGCTGTCAGATCTAGATAAGGGGAGGTCATTGTGGCTCTGCAGTCATCCTTCATCAGCGGTACAATTGACTACAATAGCCCCTGTGGGATGTACCTCAGCAGACACCTCCATCAACCGTAAAGTCCCCAACAGTACCTCATCAGGAGTATCAAAGAGCTTGCACAGATGCCATGTGTTGCCTGTGTTGCTGGCCTCAATAAACATGCTGCACCTTGTACAATCTGAATGGCAGTGAGCTATGCACATGAGAGACCTGAACCCCAGCACTGACTTACATAGGACAAGCTGTACTGTGTGATCCATAACACAGAAGCCACACCCACCCATGAGTGAGCCCCCAGCACAGGCTACCCATAGAGTCACTTATCAATCTTCCTCAATAGGAATCCTGATGAGTGGATGGGAGATGGTAGACTTATCCTGGGTATCACTGTCATGTCACAGGTAGACAGAGGCACAGTATACTAACCATGACATATGTCATGGCAAACTCCACTTACAATGTGTGTTGAAGGACAAACACACTCTCCAACTAGCATTAGACATGGACTAGGGCACATCGCTAGTGTTTGCAAATGTACACCTATGTTGTGGAATACACTACCAATGTTGGACAAGCCTGGTTTAAGTAGTTCATATCTGAACAGAATGCAACATGGTCAGATGTACACAACTGGCCCCTAACCAGGCTGTTGTGCCCACTATCGAAATGTAAAGCAGTGATAGCAGTAAAGCCCAGGATACTGTCCACCACAGTCAAAGTACTACCAGTACACTATACAGTACTACAGTGTTAGGTCAGTGTGAAAGGATGTTGACAACTGTATGCAAAGTATCCCATGCAAACACTGCAGGCACAGTATAATCCTGTTGTGTTCACACACAAAGCAGTTGTACAGTAACTACACAACATGACACACAACACACAACCATAAACGGGTGATATTTGTTGAAGTTCACACTCATCCACAAATGTGGTGGGCTGCAGGAGTCCAACATATGGAATGCTCACACTGGGCATGCTCACACACTTTGATAAATGAGACATATGTCAGACAACATGCCATGGGAAGGTTGAACTGGGCATGCTCACACACTTAGGCCAAATCTCGGTTTAGCAGTTGGACACACATATCTGGTATTTTTATGTGTTATTCCAGGAACCAACCACATTACAGCAGTCTGCCCAGTGCACACAGTTAAATGACTACAGAGACATACGTGATATAGTGGATCCCTCCCATATGCAAACAACTTCCACAGATGCACAAGTTGTTCATACAAACAGGGAATGCTATGGCAATAAAGATGTGCAAACAGTCTATCAGCAACAAATAATGTGCATTTGACAATTAAACATATGGGTGTAGAGGTCAACACTAGGCTGTTTGCCCTAGGGAATGACAGCTTAGCCAGAGTGTGTTTGGTGTCTGCCTCCCCACAGGATGCACATTCCCCTTTCTAAACACAGATGATGTCAGCACCCTATAAGTACAGCAGGAGAAAATAAACTTCCCAGTAATCTGAATAGCGTGCTCTGCTAATGCATCCGTCTCAAGTGTCGTAGCATAGTTAGATAGGGGTTTCAAATCCTGCAAATGCTCAGTGTGTGTATGAGTGGGGTTGGTGTGTGTGTAAGTCTGTGGGAGAGAAATGTCCCTTTTGGCAACTAGGAAAACACACTACAGGATGCACATTCCCTTTCTAAACACCGATGATGTCAGCACCCTATAAGTACAGCAGGAGAAAAGAAGCTTCCCAGTAATGCGAATAGTGTGCTCCGCTAATGTGTCTGTCTCAAGTGTCATAACATAGTTAGGTAGGGGTTTGAATCCTGTGAACAGCACGTGTGTATGTCTGTCTGAGGGGGGTTAGTGTGTGTGAAGGAAATGTCCCTTTTGGCAACTAGGTGAACAGACTACAGGATGCTCATTCCCCTTTCTAAACACTGATGATGTCAGCACTCTATAAGTATAGCAGGAGAAGGAAAAACTCCCAACAATGTGAAAAGCGTGCTCTGCTAATGTGTCCGTCTCAAGTGTCATAACATAGTTAGATAGGGGTTTGAATCCTGCAAGTGTGTGTGCCTGTCTGAGGGGGGTTAGTGTGTGTGAGGGAAATGTCCCTTTTGGCAACTAGGTGAACAGACTACAGGATGCTCATTCTCCTTTCTAAACACTGATGATGTCAGCACTCTATAAGTATAGCAGGAGAAGAGAAAACTCCCAGTAATGCGAATAGCGCACTCTGCTAATGCGTCCGCCTCAAGTGTCATAACATAGTTAGGTAGGGGTTTGAATCCGGTGAATGGCAAGTGTGTGTGTGTGTGTCTGTGTGAGGGAAATGTCCCTTTTGGCAACTAGGTGAACAGACTACAGGATGCTCATTCCCCTTTCTAAACACTGATGATGTCAGCACTCTATAAGTATAGCAGGAGAAGGAAAAACTCCCAGTAATGCGAATAGCCTGCTCTGCTAATGCATTAGTCTCAAGTGTCATGACATAGTCAGATAGGGGTTTGAATCCTGCAATTGGCAAGTGTGTGTTTTTGGCTGAGGGGGGTTAGTGTGTGTGAGGGAAATGTCCCTTATGGCTACTAGGTGAACAGACTACAGGATGCTCATTCCCCTTTCTAAACACTGATGATGTCAGCACTTTATAAGTATAGCAGGAGAAAGGAAAACTCCCAGTGATGTGAATAGTGCGCTCTGCTAATGCGTCCGTCTCAAGTGTCATAACATAGTTAAGTAGGGGTTTGAATCCTGCGAATTGCAAGTGTGTGTGCCTGTCTGAGGGGGGTTAGTGTTTGTGAAGGAAATGTCCCTTTTGGCAACTAGGTGAACAGACTACAGGATGCTCATTCCCTTTTCTAAACACTGATGATGTCAGCACTCTATAAGTACAGCAGGAGAAGGGAAAACTCCCAGTAATGTGAATAGTGCGCTCTGCTAATGCATCCGTCTCAAGTGTTATAACATAGTCAGATAGGGGTTTGAATCCTGCAATTGGCAAGTGTGTGTTTTTGGCTGAGGGGGGTTAGTGTGTGTGAGGACAATGTCCCTTTTGGCAACTAGGTGAACAGACTACAGGATGCACATTCCCCTTTCTAAACACTGTTCAGCAGAAGGCCATGGCTCTGGCACAAGTTGTCTGTTGCTATGATGCCCCTTTGGAAGATGCTTGTGTCAGCTGGAGAGTCGATTATGGTGGCCAGTTTGCAGTCATCTGCATATTTGGACAGCCACAGTCCATCCGTGTTGGCCTGTACCTCTAATAAATATATACCAAACAAGAGAGGTCCCAGGACTGAGCCTTGTGGGACACAACTCGTAACTGGTGTGGGGTCTGGCATGGCTCCAGCAATGCTAACCATGTGGGTTCTGTCCTTGAGCCACTGTGCAATCCATCTAGTGACATAGGGGCTTATATTTAAGCTGGTGAGCTTCTCTAGAATGCCCAAGTGGGGTATTGTTGTGAAGGCTTTTGCAAGGTCCAGGTAGGCTGTGTGAACCACCTTCCCTTGTCAATGGCCTTGGTGACTGTTTCAAAGAAATCAACCGGGTTAAACCTGGTAGTGCTGGTGTGCTCTCAGTAGCCCTGAACCAGGCATCTGTTACTGCACAGATATCGATGTTTTCCATGCCAAGGAGTGTTTTGGGTGCATGCATCTGGAGGTTTAGACTTCTGGCGTTGGGTAGCATTGCTCTTAGTTTCTTATCCCTTGTGATACCTATGAAGGTGGGTTTGTCATTTGAGCCCTGCCTAACATAGGCACTATGGGGTAGCAAGAGCCTTTGCCAATATCTGAAAGCCCAGGGTGACAGGTGCAGGCCATCCCTAGCAAAGCAGGTAGTTCAACAGAAGATGAATGTGTGAAGGTGTAGTGCCTGTGATTAGTTAGCAGTAGCATATATGACTGCTCACGTGGACACATGCCAGGTAAGTCATATGCACTGTGTCACAGGCAATGTACATGTGAACAGGACAAACAGTGACATCCTGTCAAGTGGGACATGGACATACATATAGTAGGCTATGCAGATGGCACTAGGAGTCCACAGAAGCTCTATAACTATGCATTGCAGGTGTGATCAGTATTCCAGGGTAATTGCAAGCAAACATGCATGCAAACAAAGCTACAGTAAACAGGGCTGCATGTAGTCCATTGTACAACAAACAAGCTGTACCAGTTCCAGTAGGTAACACTGCAAATATGCAGGCACTATGCACATGTACATGGAAATACACGGGTTAGATGGCTAGGGTCCAGTCTCAGTGCACACAAGTGTACAGACCATGTACTGTCAGGATGTACAATAACTGGATAGAAACCCATGTGCTCATACCTGCAGTAAAACACATGTCAAATAACAGACACTGAGCCTTCACTCAGTGGTTCCATACCTAGTAGGATGTATGCTCCCTGGCCTGCCACCACAGTATCCCTGACATATATGGGGACTCTCCCTCCTGTGACAGTTAGTTATGTGTGTTGGGGCTGTCTAGCATGGTATGAGATGTGAGCATGCAGTGCTAGGGTGCTCCTGTGTGTCCTGTACCAGTCGTAGTACTGCACACATATCAACATCCTCAAACATCTGCATTGCAGAGTCTAGTGTGGGCAACATGCCACTTGCAATTTACATGTCCATCATTGTGTATTACTACATTCATTACCCTATCCCCTGTGCTATCTATGTATGTAGCCTTCTGTTGACATCATTACCACCAGTATGCCAACATGTGCAGATGATACACTATGGTACTTACCATGGGTGTAGACAACAGGACATGACAATCACACACTTACTGCATCAGGCATGCTGTGATATACCCACAATTAATTCAGCACACAGTACTGTTAACAACATGATACTATTACTACACATCTATGTGGTCACCCTGTGCAGCAGCAACATGTTAACCTGTACCTGCACAGTTGTTACAGATTGCAGGAGGTGGCACAGTTTCATCATATGCACAGGGTGTGAACTTGGTATGCCTGAGCCAGCCACAAATACCACCAATTGACATGTATGTGTATGTGTGTTGGTGAGGGACAGCAGTAGAAGGTGGGGCAATGTTGATGCAGTGTGTGCGTGTATGCAGTAGCCCTAGGTGTTGTCAATTTGCATGTGTGTATGGATGCATACAGTTCCACCTCATGGCTGCCATATACTGGTGTTTGTGGACAGCCACAGACTGTACCTGCCAGGTCATACAGATCAGTGTCTCTGGCCACGGACACGGTACCTGTGCCTTGCAGGGGTGCTACGGACCGTATCCGGTAACAACCCAGACTGGGTACTGTCATCAGAAGCAGGTGTTCGTTGACTGGACACAGATCCCTGTCGGGCCTGGCCAGAGCCACGTGCACGTGGTCTCCTAGGGCGGTCTGATGACAGCACAGACCCAGCATTGCTGGGGCTGCTGCTGGCACTACGGGGGCGGCCGCGGCCCTGTTGTCATCCGCAATGACTGCCAGCTGCTGCTGTTGCTGGCATACGGCCACGTCGATGCCTCAACCGCCCACCATCGCCCTGGCTCATGGACATGTAGTTGTGGAACCGGTCTAACATGTCCCCACAACGTCTGTCTATGACATCGGTGAAATCATGGATGGCAGCCGCAATGCCACGCATACTGTCAGTCATGGCTGTGCGACTTGCTGTCAGCTCCCTCAGACCCTGTCTGGTGTACCGTTCCATACGTGACTGTGCCTGCATGACAGTCTGAAACATAGCTGAGGTTGTAAGACCTCTGTGGGCACGTCTGACAGGGGCAGTACGCCCATGGATGCTCCCACGAGAACCCCTGGACATCTGTCTGTGTGGTATCATCTCTGGGCCATGCCCATGGCTGCTGTGTGGGGAGGCATGTGCCACAGATACCACATTACCCTGGTCAATGCCCACTGTATGCTGTCCATCACCTAGGGACATTGGTGACAAAGGGTGTATTGGCAGGATAACTGTGCGCATTGATGGGGTCGACAGCTGCGTACTGTCAATCGGCTGACCAATGGCGGACCCTGGCATACCTTCCTGTGCCATTACACAGATGTCATCATTATCAGTACCCATGGCACCTGACTCAGGTTCCCTGCTACATGACACCAGAGCAGCAACAGAACCTGTGGGAGGGAAACAGGAAACACAGTTTACAATGTCTACACATTACCAGCGATGCACACATGCACAGGTGCACACATGCACAGGTGCACACATGCACACGTGCACAGGTGCACACATGCACACATGCACACATGCACATATACACACATGCACAGGTGCACACATGCACACATACACACATGCACAGGTGCACACATGCACACATGCACACATGCACACATGCACAGGTGCACACATGCACACATGCACACATGCACAGGTGCACACATGCACACATGCACACATGCACACGTGCACATGTGCACAGGTGCACACATGCACACATGCACACATGCACACAGTTTCACACAATTGTACAGTACTCAGTATGCGTGATATCAACACACAGACACAGACACACCTACATGCATACAAAGAGCACTACTAAGTGAGCCAAATAGTACTATTACTATTAACACTATTACAGGAATTGTTAATACACACTCACCAGCATGGATAGGCTGCATTGCTGTTATACCAGAGGGTCCTGCAGACGTGAAGAAACTAATGTCAGTGGGCACAACTGTGCCATTGTTACTGAGTATGATACAGGTCAGTAGTACAACAGTCGCCTTTCACAGGTCAGCTGCTAATATTGAGGATATCACACTTGCACATTAAATACTATGGTGACAGCTACAAACCAAGGACACACCTCACACATGCATTAACTACCAGTGTACACAACAGTCAACTATACATATGGCATATTACCTGCACGTTCACTGTCTTGCTGCTGTGTGGCTCCAGCCTCCATCATAATGCATGTCTGCTGCTGTTGTTGTTGCTGGCAGACTGGAGCCACTACACTCATGAGTAGTCCCTCCAGTCTGGTGAGTGGGGGATGTGTAGCCACCCCACCACCTGTGGCGACCTGTTGCCTGTGGATATCCGATGCACGCTGACGGACATGTCTGATTAAATCAGTGCAGTGATGTCGTACCTGCTCATATGTCTTATTATGCGTGCCTATGTCATTTACCCGACGGACAAGGTCTTGCCACAGTGCAGCCCTCTCCTGCTGATTCTGGCTGGTGCGGAAAAGAGTATTGCATAATCCGCACCAGGCTCTGGTGTATCTCCTCATACTCAGCTGTGGAGTAGGTGGGATTCGCTGGTGGGCCATGTACCTGAGAAAGAAAATAACCTGGTATCAGCAATATATGTCAGCAGAATTTGGCACACATACTACACATGCTACTCGACTGTTATGATACAACATATCTCACATATGTAGCATCTGTCTGTCTATTGGTGGATACACATGTAGATGGCCAGGTATCAGTGCTCAGCCAGCAACTGTGCAACAGTACCTGGCAGACTCCATACGACATACTACCAAACCCCAGCAGTCAGAACACTGATTCAGGTCAAGAGCACCTCCTCACTCTGGGGTTTGTATCTAGGTACTGTATGGCCTACATCATCAACTACTGTGAGCTGACCACACACTGATTGCCCTGGATATACATATCCCACCTCCACCACCAGCACAAACGACTATAGTGCATAACATTACAGATACAAACTTTACACTTTGTAACAGTGATATGGTATCCTTTCAGCCCACTGGGCCAGTGGCAGATACAACCCACAATGCTGACCCCTACACAATTGCTTTCTACAGACATCTCTGAGAATGCATGGATCATGCAATCCCATATATGACCAAGACACTCTCCACAAAGGGACAGCATCCTGTCCGGTTGACCCCAGCCATAGACAGATTGTATTACAGAAGATGGAAGCTACTGCAAGACAGAGCATAATTCACTAAAGGGAGGGCATGTCTGAGCAGCACTGGTAAGGATCTATTTTCCATCATACAAAATACATGGGCAACTTTGAGAGGGAAATCAAGAGTGACACTACAGATGACCAGAAGGCCTTCTTCAGTTATGTTAGCAACCTGGTCAGGAGCCATCCTCTATGCCCATAGGTAGTACACAACAACAAATATTTCACTGACACCACAGATATCGACAACATTGTGGCAGACAGGTTCAGTGCAGGTGTCACCCCCCCTCTCCCCGAAATAAGGCATAGTTATCCCAGCTGACTGTAACCTCCCTGTCATCACAGATGTCCAGGTGAGAGACACCCGCAGGACAGCAGAATAGACAACATGGATGGGACCTGATGGTATCCCCAGTTGCATGCTACATAAACTCTGACAGGAGCTAAACACACATATAGAAGTGCTATGTAACACTAGCCTGACTACAGGATATGTACCTGTACACTGGCGCACAGCAGCAGTGGTTCCACTCCACGAAGGAGGCACCTCAACATACCAATACAATACAACACAATACATTACATTACAATACAATACTATACAATATGCTATTGACCCTGGGTCTACAGCAGCGTACTGTTCTGCTACCCTGACCATTGTGACACATGTGGTGTGATGGTACCTGCTGCTGTCACACAGTTACACAGGGTGACTCATATGGCATATTACCTATCTGACTAACATTCAGCAGGGGTATGTGTGACATGTACTCATGGGAGTCTTGCTTCTTAACACTGTGTGGTTTATTGCAGGGTATGTCTTATCTGTAGGTAGGAACTCTTACCTCCACATGTGCACTCTATTGCAGTGGCACGGATGACACACAGCAGACATTTAGGTTGTGGATGGTGTGAGGTGTTACTATGGTTGTTGGACATCTGTCATGGGTGTGACTTCCATATGTAAATCCGGGAGTGGTAACCTCTATGTGGGTAGCATATGTGTACTCTGTGGTGTTGTCAGTCACTGTGCATTGGTAATGTGTTTGAGTGCATTGTCACAGTGTTGTACATGTCACTGTGTCCTTCTCCATATCTGTAGCTGTCATGTGAGGTCCATACCATGGCATCCATTATGTGGTGTGGAGGAGTACACCGACTTACATGTCCATAGCTGACTCACCATGTCCGCTGACACATACCATGTGCAGGTATTCCAGGGATAGTGTGCCACTGTGAATATCATTGGGGCCACTATTGTACACATTTATGACCCTGTTCACCCCTGACACATGCAGTGGTGGGCAGCCAATCACATATCTGGTGGTTACTGGTGTAGGTGTTCTGGAATGTGGTATGGTTCTCCGGATTTGACACTGGTGTTCACTCCATGCCTTTGTCACCAGGCACCTGTTGCAATACATCTGTACACATGTGCCTCACTCAGAATTTATATACATCTCTCTCTCTCTCTCTCTATATATATATATATATATATATATATATGTATATATATGTATATAGATATATCTATATGTATATATATATATATATATATATATATATATATATATATATATATATATATATGTCCGTATACATATACACATATATATTGATGTACATATATTGCTATAGAAATGGAGGGGGGGCACAGAGGGGGTGTGAGTGACAGAGGGGGTGGGACAGGCTGTGTTGCAGGTCATCATATACAGTCATACCTGTAGGTAGTCAGATCAGTCTGTCTACGTATATGTATCTACATATATCTATATCTGTATGTGTGCATTACATAGATATGTTTGTACAATATTCTATCTACATCTGTCTATGTATTCCTACATCTCTCTCTCTCTATGTATGTATACATATATGCATATCATATATATATATATATATATATATATATATATATATATATATACATATATATATATATACACATACATATGATGACATACATACATTATCCATATGTTAGACAGGTATATCAACATATTTGTCTACCATACTGTATACACACACTAACATACTGCTAAACATACATAACTGTGTAACCTACTTTGTACATGGCACTACAACCTACAATCAAACAACATTGATATGTGCACATAGATGCTCTCACATACAAATGTATGTACAGCCTTCACTGATAGTTGCTGTATGTCCCCTGCCCTTTACACATCTTCATATACATATGGATACAGACCAATGACACATATGGAGGGTTCACAGTATGTAGACCTTTATAGTATTACTTTACATTACCTGTGTTTGTCACAGCTGCTTGTGTTGCTGTCTGGTTCTCTGTCCTGCTGCTCCACTTCCCAGTTGTTAGCTTTCAGGTAGCTGTTGCTGAACAATTTGTTTCTGTCTGCTTAATTGCAGTTTTCTCTGTCTCTGTCTCTCTCTCTCTGTGTCTGTCTCTCACGTCTTTCTCAGGGTGCAATGAAAGTATTGCATGTGTGGACATGGAGTACAGCATACTTTTGTAGGTATCTGCATATGCCCATGTGATGGCCTCTGCACCAATTGTTAGCCAGCATTTGCTAATTGCATGCAGCCAGTTGTGTACTGATTGCAGTTCTCACTGTGATTTCAGAACAGTGCTATAAAAAGGTGTGTGAGATAGGCGTAGCCCTTTCAGATGTTAAGGGCAGGGACCATGCTGTTATGCTGTGGACAATGTTCTGTGAGTGTAAAGGTTGGTATCTCTCTCATATTTCCAGGTGTGTTGTAGATTAACATTCCTCCATTCATTTCTCCAGTTTCCTGTACTAACTGTGTATGTACACTGACACCTACAACTACTACTACTGTTAATGTGTGTGTGTGTGTGTGTGTGTGTGTGTGTGTGTGTGTGTGTGCTTTCCTTTCACTTTTGCTTGCACTCTGTTGCTAAGGCTTCAATAGTTGCCCTTTACAGTCACTACTTGTATGCCTGCTAGGTGTCTTGACTGTAGTGTGCTGCTGTAGCTTTCTTATTTTCCATGTACATTCACACATTGGAATGCTTGCTATATCTGCTAGGGTGTTACAGCATGCAGTGTGGTCTGGCCATGGTGTGGGCCTTGACATCTATTAGGGTATTTGAGTATGCTGCTGAGCAGGCCACAGAGACTTTCAGGTTCATCTGTTATGTGCCTCATGGAATGGTACATATCAGTGGGGTACACCCATTAAAATGTCTGGTATGCTGCAGTTGTGACTGTGGGTTAGCATGAGCATATGTATTACTACACTTTTTCTGCCATGCAAGTGGTGAATACTTTCCGGACTCCATAGTTACCATTGCATGTGTTACACCTTTCTGCTTACTGTTTGTACATTTCACATAGGGTCTGTGGGGCATCCCTGTAGGTCATTCACTGTTGCTATGTCTAGGCTCTTAACTATTCAAATATGGTGGTGTCGGACCCGTCATGTGTACAGATATTTGCAGGTTGTCCACATTTCTGCCTCATATTTTGGTCAATATCTCATGCACACCTTTTTCTGGCAAGTCACTCTGGGCTCAAGTCAGAATATGGTGACAAACATTCAAGTTCCAGACTGCATACCCTTCCAAACATCCCACAAAGTGTAGACCCTGTTACTTACTGAACTGTCTGCGTTTGTTGTAACATTATTTGTAATGTGTCCCTGGTTTTGGGCCTTTGCTCCACATATTTTATTACTTGGTCCAGATGTGTTCCTGTAAGAGGTTGTGGGGTATGGGCAGTGCTTATCCTGCTGTGAGTATGTGTGTGTCTTGCAAGGTGCTATAGTGACATTATTACCTACTAGCTTCCAACTAGCATGGCTGTTTCTGTTCACACACTACTATTATGGAAATCCACTAGTTTTGATAGTAATTCTAAATGTCATGCTGTGTGTACTACACATCTATATTCCCTTTACATTCATTCCTACTATTACATGATATATTTACTTTAGCACAATGTTCTTGTATAAGAGTCATGGCTTAGTGGTAAGTCATGCAGACGACAGTTGCTAAGGTCCTGGGTTCGGGACTGACAGTGTGATTTTATTTTGCTTTTGAACTGAGTACAGGACCTGTCAATCAAAGTGACTAAGGCACTTTTAAGCAGTTGTAACCGGGTTAGTGCTGGTTTGCGCGGAGCTCACGCATGCGCACTGGCGGTTAGCTCTGCGCACACAAGCGCACCCGATTACAACCACTTAAACGTGCTTACTCTTGCGCACACCCGCGCTATTTTCTTTGAAAGAAAAGAAAATGGGGAGACAGGAAAGTGGTGAAAAAGGGGTCACAAAGAGGGTAAGACAGTAGGGAAACAAGCTTGGGATGTGCAGGAGGGATGTAGGTAAGGCCCATAGCTGCCCATTTCTTCATCAGCAACAGCTGTGCATATGTATGTAATTTGGTGTGACATTTGAAACCTTCCACCCCTGAGAGAGGTGTCAGGACAACAATAATACTTGTTGTACAGCCAATTGAATTGATAGGTTCCATGTCCAGTAGACATGTGTGCGGAATGGGCAGCTATGTATGGGGCGTAATTTTTGTGGGTACAGAGTGCCCTTTTTTTTTTTTTTTCAGGTGAGAGTGGTATGTCAGGTGAAGGTAGTCGGTACAGCTGGGGAGGTAGGTTGGGTAGGTAAACAGACAAGACAAACAAGACGCATACAGGGGTGGTGTATGACACGTGTGGGGGGGTTACACAATTGACGGGGACGGAGGTTTGGATATCCAGAGCCCATGAGCCCACAGATGGCAACAGTGGAACTGATATCCCCACCCATAGGCAGTTGCCACTGTTCCTTCACTGCCCAGGATGGGGCTGTGCTGGGGGCTGTGTAGGCGGGGCAACAGGCATGCCCGTTAGTTGCGCCACCTGTGCCTCGAGCTGGCGTAGGGGCTCAAGGACAGAGTCCTGAATCTCCCTACGCACCACAGTCTGGACGCTACGGAGGGTGAGTGGTGGATCTCCTCCGGCCACACTTGCAGAGGGGGGGGGCGAGCCCCATCCCCTGCAGCTCTTCCACCCGCAGGTGGCACAGGGCCACTGGAGGAGGGTCCGGACTTGGCACTAGTGCCAGGTGCACTCGCTAGCTGAGGTGGGAGAGGTGGGTCCGCTGGAACCCGCCTTCCCTGTCGTACTATGTTTTGCATTATGTCATGACAGTTTGGGTTAGTGACATATAATATCATTCACAATTAGTTGTAACAGCATGCATTAGTATTCCCATTAACCAAACACCCAGATATTCACACCATTGAACAGCGTGCATAACACATGCATAATTTGAACAGAAATACACAGTCCAACAACATGCAGGGTTAATTGATGGCAACAGGCCATCAGGTGTGGATGTATGAACAGGGCAGATGCATCAACAGACATGCAAATATATATGACCCAACAGGACAAACGTCCAGGGGTGTTAAGTGTGATTGCACATACCATTTACACGTGGAATGGGTTATATGTAGTTATAGGGTGGGGTGAAGAAAGTAATATTAACACCTTCGAATAACAATACATATGCTGTACATTTCTAATAGCTACAGTTATATACACACTACTGTTCTAACTACAGTTTCCTATATGATAACTATTTCAACTTGGTGATAGGACTGTTAATGCAACATCAATATACATTTTATGGTTCTTCATACACATTCATATCTAGCTTTGTTCAGCTACATCAGGGCTACATTTGCTTTATATAGCTGTAGACAAGTGTGGATGTTTGGTATATCAGACAAACATCCTATCTGCATATTGCAGACTGAGAGCAACATATCCTGATTTTGGGATACACATTCCAGATGCAGCAACACTTTGAACAGATTTTGTGGTTTGGTTTTGAATCTCACATGCATTTCATTCTGTCTTGACTGCAGTATACTTTATTCAGGGGTTATTACTACTGTATTGCTGGATTCATGGCACTTTCTCACACTCTCTCACTTGCTTTCATTTTACTATTCAGGATGGTACTTCTAGGCTTTATTGACATGTTTTAACAGTAGTTATTACAATCCTTTCCAGCAGTCTCACTTCTGTCATGTTTCAGTATTTCCACAGGGATATATTTCACACATGTGATTTCATCATCTTCTGCAGCTATACTTTTCAGCCTGCTGCAGGTTGTGTACTATTTTCTTACAGGCAGGGCATTTTTATTTCAGGATATATGTCGGACAGTTTCATGTTTAGGTTAAACTTACAGGCTGAAAACTCTTGTAATCAAGCAATACTTGCATACACTTTCACACTGTTACTTGCAGATTTTATTCCTTACTGACTACACTGCACTCTTTTGCTGACTGTCATACTTTTATATTTCTTTACAGTTACTGGTAGTGGATTACTGACCTGCCTGGTGGCGCAACCGCACCAGCCTATCGCCATAGGCTCTGCGGTTCGCAGAATGGACACCTGCAGCTGTAATATAAATGAAGCAATATTGAAATACACATCTCCATAATATCAGCTAGTTTAATTTTTTACATACATAATTAAATGTTACTTACTCAGTGGTGGGGCGTTGGGTGTTTGCCGCGCCTCCTGGATCCAAAGGTTCAGTTGGTCCTGCTTGCATCTCTTCAGGTCCGCATGGTGGTGACGAACCTGCTCACCAGTCCTTGGAATCCCTGTGGCACTGGTGAGATCATAAGCCAACCGGTCCCACGCCTCAGCTCTGTATGCTCCCCAGAGGACCTGGCCCTGCATGAGTTGGGCCTCATGATTGTGGACTAGGAGCCAGGCCATGTACCTGGACTCCTCAACACCCCACCTCTGTGCTCAAAAGCGACAACCCTCTCCTACTCCTGACATTCTGCCTGCAGGTCTGTTCTACAATCGTTTATGCTGTGTATTCCCGCCTATGGGGCTTATATAGTCCGTTTTTCCCGCACATATCTGTGATTGGCCATTTTGGAATTGTATCAACTTCAGTAAACCTGCATTGTCATGCTGTAGTTTGTATTCATTCCTATATATTAGCTATTATTGCATTTACAGGTACTGCTGTCGTGGCTTAGTGGTTCTGTACCTTGACTGTGGTGTATAGTATCCTGGGTTCGAATCTGGCCACTGCTTTTTATTTTTCATGACTGTCTAGACATGCTGAGGGGTGTGTCTGTGTAAAGGCAGTTTTGATACGGCTTGCTCAATGTTGCCCGTCGGTTAGCTTGTTTGCGCAGTGCGCAGCTCCGCGCAAACGGGGTACGCTGGTTTAAGCCTCATTTGGCTATCGGCACGCATATTACACTCAGCTCAGCTAGGGGCACATAGATTCAGCATGTTAAACCACTGCTCAGCTACGGGCACTCATTTTGCACCAGTTAAACCACTGCTCATCTACGGGCACATGCACTCACTCTGTTAAACTGTAGCTCAGCTATGAGCACATCTGGCATTTTTTATTCTTTTGTTACCTCACATGTCTTCAATATAAATGGGCTATTTCATTACATTTTACATGCATTATGGTTTTATGTGTACATATTTGTCAGGGACTTGTTTCCTGCTTATTTTGCAGAAAAAAAAATTTGGTGTTGTGGGGGCTCGAACCATGAATGCCTGCTCTTCAGCCAACATCTCTACTGCTACGCTATTGCTTCCTGGCATGTTTTGCATATTTAGTTCTTATATGCTTTCCCAATGACTGCTAACTGTAGCTGCGCTACGGGCACGCCTACGCAAACGAGCGCACTCACGGTTAAACATCTTTACAATTTAAAAAAAATATATAACATGTTCATTTATATATCTTTTATGTTTGTAGTCTGTGGGGGCATGTGTTGTGTTGTGTTTATTCACATTTCCGTGGACTCAGTTGTGGGTGTTTACTTTGGGCACTTTTACACTTCTGGGGGCGTGTCCGCTTGCAGGGCTCAGCCTACGGACACGCCCCCTACTGTCTTACACGGACTGTGTTAGACTTAGGTGTGATTCAGCATGCTCTCATGAATATGCAGAGCATGCTGACATCACTCCGTTTAACTGCAGCCTCCGTGTAAGAGTTATAACTCTTACATGGAGGCTTCGTGAATCCTGGGGAGTGTGTTTTAAAAGAGACTTATACTAATGGAAAAAGTCCGGGCGACCGGACCATTTTCCATTAGTATAAGTCGATTTACAATGTGCACGCTGGCTAATCAGCGTGCACGTTTTGGAATATTAATGGGGGGTCATGGTATTATATACCATAATTAACCAGCCAAAAGTCCTGCATAATCTTTTCTTGCACCCTCATACCTTCTTTCACATTAAGTTGATTTAACTTCTTCTTACACTTTCACTGCGGGTTGCATTTCTTGATGTGTCAGCGCTCATATTTTCCTCAAAATTGGCATTTTCCATCACACTTTCTATATCTTCCACTACCACTCAGTGAATGACACCACTCTGACACAACTCACAAATTCTGCCTCAAATAACTTAATTTAACTAAATACATTAGATTAATTAATTTAATTAAATACATTTCACAAATATGCACTGACCTAGGGAAACCAAAAATGGCATGAAGCACTGCAAGATGCACAATCATTTACAGATTCTTGATGTTTTTGTAGATCACTTGCTGTAATAGGTTTGGAGGCAGATCATTTGTTGTGTTAAAAAAAACAAAAAAAAAAAAACAAAAAAAAACAGCAGTCATGTGAGCAGGTCATCAGGTGCTCAGGAATAACATCAGTCTTTGAGAACAGAGACACTGGATTTGCAATGGATTTGGCCCACTTTTCAGAGCCATAGTTAGGTCATCTGTCACCTGGAGTGGTTCTCCAGATTGGCACCCTCTCAATGTAAGCTTTTGGGTATGTCTTCCCATGACTGAACTCCTAATTGCAAACACAATATTGGTATTTATTTTTCATTAATGAATGCTGGAAATGTCTTGTGCCCTATCATCACCTGCAGGTCATGTCCCCTTACAGTTTACACAAGGGACATCCACCCTTTTGCACTGGCATAGTTATAGATCTTTTGCTGTTAGAGGCGTGTCCAAGGTCAGGAAACATTAACTATAAGTGGTTGATGGTTTTCTCTCTTTTTTGGGGGGAGTTGAGAGATAATATGCTGGGTAGCTCCCTCATATTAAAGTGGGCTGTGTAGCTACTTTAGTGTCTCCAACCAGTGTGAGTCATACTATCTATTACACAGCGTAGGTTGGAATGTATGATCTCACCATGATGTCATTGTTCATTCTAACTTCAGAGCAGTAAGGGTTAGCCGGGGCTAAATAAAGGGTCATTAAGAATGGACTTAAAGAAGGATATGGCTGCTGTCATAATGCTTAATAAGGGGCTGTCTTAAAACATTGTTCAAAAGGTCTAGAAAAGTATGTGGCAGGTACAGGGTTACAGTCCCTTCCCACTTTGTCTTCAAGTTCTACTCTTTCATCCTATTCTTCTTGGGGGAACTCCAGTGTGGACACAGGCACTGTATTGGGACGGGGAGTGACAATATATAGAAGTCTGGAACTGTATACTTTTATTGACTGCAGCTGTATTGGTGGTTTGCTTTGATTTTATGTTAAATCCAGATGCAGTTGCCATGGATGAATTGCTCACTTCTTTGCAGTGTTGTTGTACATATTTGTTTCTGGTGTGAAATGTAACTGCAGCAGAGTTGCATTGTCCATTGGATTTATTTATTTATTTTTAATAATGGGCTGCTAATCTTCCTTTTCCATGAGCCCCATTCACCTCTTCATATCTTTTTAGTGTACTTGAGTTTGCTAGTTGGCTGCTCATCGTAGTGTTGCAGAAGCCCTGAACTGAATCCTATCCACACACTGTGGCACACCAGTATAGTTTTTCTGTTGCTTATTTTTTTCAGCTTTAGAAAGCCAAGTAAAAAGTACAGTAGTTTGTTGACTGTGTATATCTCACAGAGAGCTGGACTAAATTTTATCTTTCTATCATGTCTCTCAATCATGCCTGAGTTTGGCTCAAAATTTTGTTCCTTCTTTCCTATTACCTCCTACAACTGGTGAACTTGTGAGAAAAGGTGGTGGATTACATTTAATAAATAATGAAATAAAGTTATAGACTTCTTTTACTTCATAATTCACATTAGCTTATTCTTTCAACTTGTTAAGTTAAAACTACTATTATTATTATTTTTTAAAATGTGTCTTATTATTTTTGGATTTGTTCCTATTTAATAGGTAAGAAGTTGGGTGTTATTCTGTCCGTCCATCTTTGTTTAAGCGTACTTACTTGTGAGCATTCCTTTTTGTATACTAGCTTGTTTCCTTTGGTTGTTTAGTGTTATGCAGCTTCAGCACAAAGTAAAGAAAATATATTTTAAAGTGGTAAATGTTGGTTGCATTCCTCAGGGAGCTGGACAATAGTTAATCTCCCCCTCTGTCTTTGTGCTAAATAATTATTTGTGAGTATTTCTTGTGTCTTTTTTTTTAATAGAAGAGATTGGATTACAACCCTCTATGTTTTATTTGTGAAGGTTTCTAGTGAATATACTTTTTTTTTTTTTTTTTTTTACACAGAAATTGGCACGTACATTCTGGTAACTTTTATTTGACATTTGGCATGCACAATCTCTATGTACCTTCTCTTTAAATTGGTGTTTTTAACCTATGTTTATTATGTAGAAGTGCTGATTTGGATAATAAGAGGAGAAAGAGATAGTGAGAGTTCGTACATTCTAGACATGAGTATTTATGATACAATCTCTGAACATGAGTGTACATGATATATGCTTGTCTCATATGGGGGTATGGAGGAGGAGTAGGGAAGTTCTTCTGATGCACTTGTAGTAGGGAACAGGGGTGTATAGCCACGATATTTCAGTTTTTACTTTGAGGTTTAGTACTGATACCCCCTAGTCATCCATGCTGCACCATCCCATATGATAGCATGAGCCCACAGATGTCACACTCAGTCTTTGCTTACATTTTGTAGCAGCAATACATGGTGGCAGATCATTGTACCTTATCAAGGTAGCCAGTCACTCCACAGAGATCCACTTGCTCCAAATATCACAGACACTACAATTCACTTACAGACTTCCTTTTTCTACTGATGGAGTTGTTGGTGCTCCGGTTTGGCTTAACATAACAATAACATAAACTAATCACAGCAATCGACCCTATTCCATTCTAACTGGACATTAATTAGCCTAAACCATTGCCAGCAGAAAGCTATCACTCAAAGCAGAAACACAGCAACCTAAACAACTTGCCCCAGGTGGTCACCTTTCTACTCCAAATCACAATAATGCCTTACATAGTACTACAAAAGCTCATGGACACAATTGATCCATTTTGTATAAGTCAGTCATTCATACCTAAAGGGAGATCATCTGTTGGCCAGGTGCCAACCTGGGCTGTAATCAGTGCCATATGAAGGTGCAGGAATTAGCAACACTTGTTCACACAAATTATAGAAACCATAAGCTATCAACTTCTAAAAGCACTGCCACATATATAAATAAGTTTTTATGTAGTTAATAGGCATGATATTCGGGTGACCATAAAAAGATTTGTTTCTAACAACCAGTTTTTATGCTAGTAGGTGTTTTGACTTGTTGAAACTTTACTTTTAGTCTGGTGCCTGTGCTTGTGAACACTAACAGTCTCCATAAGACATTGCAATGTAACATGCTGATCATATATGTGAAGCAATTTCTGCTACGCTGGGATTATAGTGGAGTGATAAGGTAATTAAGTCCTATTATAAACCCTTTTTTGTTAGAATGGATTGAATTACAAACTTCAGGCAGAACATGGGATTGTGTCTGAATTATTATTTTTATACAATAATCACTGCTGCAGCAAGATGTATTTGTCACATTATATAGCTCACAGGGAGAATGGCTATGGTCACTTAGTCTCCTAACTCCGACCTTTCTTATTTTGAGGGGAAGGGGCACTGCTCATGCCACCTTTAACAAGGTCATTAAGTAATTAATGTCCTACTCCCTTTCTCTGGATGGGAATAGATTTTTCTGTTATGCTGCTGGTGTTTTTTGGAGCTTGGTTCTTGATATAGCTCTGCAGCAACATTATTTCAACAGCACTTGATCTGGTGGGTTTATTAGAATGGGCTACATATAGGCACTGTGATTTTAGTTGTGTCATTGTTCTCATGGGAAGCATTGACATGGATGAAGAGATTCTCACTGTCTGAATGGCAGTAATCTCTGAGCAGCAGTATAGCTCACTTGTTAAAATCCTACTCAATGTCCAGGGTCCAGTGTTTGAGCCTAATATCTTGTCACCTGACTATGTGAATTTTGCCTACTCTTCCTATGTCTGCACGTTTTTGTCTGACAGTTAGCACAGAGGGTTAAGAATAAGTAGAGTAGTAACTGGGTTTTCTGCCACACAGGGCAGTTCCCCAGCCTCAACCTAAACTTTATAGACCAAAAAAAAAAGTTCTCTCACAGCTGAGGGCAAAAAAAACAAAAAAAAAAAAACAAAAAATAAAAACTATAATAGTCACAGTCTGCTTGCTACAGTGGCAATAGTTTTTTTTTTTTTGGCTGCCATCCAGTTAGACTGGAATGGGGTTGATTGCTGTGATTGGTTTATGCTATTACTAAGCTAAACAAAACCAGAGCACCACACAACTTCCCCAAAAGTGACAGGAAGTTTCTAAATAAACTGCAGTGTCTGTGATATTTGGCATAAGTGAACACTGATATGGTACAATGGTCTGCAACAGTGTAGTGCCACTACAAAATGTCAGCAAAGATTGTGTGTGACATATGTGGGCTTGTGCAATCATTTGGAGGTGGTCCAGCATGGATGACTGGTGGGGTGGGGCAGAATAGATGACTAGGGAGGTAGCAGTACTAAACCTTAGAGTACAAACTGAAAAATCCTGGCTACACCTGGTCTACAAACGTATAATGGTGAATGAGAAAGAAAATAGGCTAATAAGATATCAGCCAGTATTTATAGTCAGTAACGCAAATGAGTTAGGCTCCTGGGGGCATTCATGAAAGAGCATAGCTGAGCAGCAAAGCATAGAGGCCATTTACTTCAATTCACAATGACCTTGAAAGTACTTATGCAAATGGGAAAATAATGAGATGGAAATGAGGAGTGATGAAACTCTTTCTATGTTAATGAAGTTTATTGTACATCATTTGCAATTCATAGTTAGTTTTTACCTGGATGCTGGTGCGCTATTAAAAGGAAAGCATCGCCAAATCAACACTTGGCAAAAATGCTATCTCTTGCAGTGAGCTTTGCTATTTCTAGGTTGGAGTTACTTGTCATAGCCAGGCCAAAACTGCTTGCACCCAGCGGTGGTGACTCACCAAGAAGGTGAAAATATAAGCAACAGATTACTCTTTATAACTTTGATAATCAAGAAATCCTTGATAGGTTTAGAGTGGACAGGGATATTATGAAGGCCTTAGTAGGTGTGCTTGATCCCCATAAGGGTGCTGGAGGAATGCATAAACTTCCTATCCATGTGGACACCAAAGTATGTATTGGACAGACTGGAGACATGTTGGGTATCTCACAGGCGTCTGCCTCAAGGATCTTGAAGCAGTTCCTGGATGTACCCTTGGCAGATGTGGATCAGTACATCTATTTCCTGGTGTCACCTCAGGACCTAACCAAGTCTATGTCCAGGACTATGTGTGTCTTTTATGAGCTGGGACATTTCCCTGAAGTGCCCAATGCCTATAGAGCAGACTAAGTTACAATTAATTGTTTTATATATATAAGTTACAATTAGGGTCTCTCCTGGTCCACGGGGGTGAGCAGTACCACAACAGGAAGAGATACCATTCCATCAATTGTCAGATAGTGTATGATGTATGGGGGTACATCGCTGACATCTCTGAGCAGCATCCTGGCAATGGACCTGATTCCCATATCTGGCACACTAGCTCACTCTACAACCTCTTCCAGTATGGTAGGATGCCTAGACATCATCTTGTTGGTAAGTTGAATTTCTTTTTTCCTTTTTTTAAGTGGTTATTCATGTTAAATTTGCTGTATATTAATGTTTATTTTCCTGTTTTGTATTCCCTAACCTTTTTCTCTTTCTCTCTCTTTTTTTAAGATGATGCTGGATATCCACTGGAGCCATGACTCATGACTGCACTAGGAAATCGTTCTGGAGCTGCAGAGGATACTCATAACATATGCCTGTTCCAGACCCTTATTGTAAATGAGAAGATGTTTGGCCTCTTGAAGAGCCATTTCAGGTGCTTGGATGAGTCTGGGGTGCCCTTCAGTATGACCTAGCTATTGCATGCAGGATGTTTACCACCTGTTGCATTCTACATAATATGATCATGCACCAGTCTGGCGGTGAAGTGACCCAAGCTCCCAGTTCTAGTCCCAATCTGAGTGATGATGACTAGCTGGCTTCAGTAGTAAGGGACCCCATGTTGTAGGTTTATAAATGGCATGAAACAATTTCTGTTTACCTTGACCACATTCTCAACCCTATTGTGCAAAAATCAGAATTTTATATCAGAGACTTGTGACATCTACTGGAGCTACTGAAGGAGATCCAGACACCTATAATGAATTTAAGTTTGGATCATTGGTTGTTGTCTCCCTTTACACCAGCATTGATCAGGAGACAGGCATTGAGTTTGTTTGGAAGTATTTAACTGATTTTGAAAACACCTTAACCAACACTGTCTGTTTCTTGCTGGAAATTGTCCTGGACAATAACTTTTTTACTTTTGCAGAAAAACACTACCAACAAAAGTCCAGGGTGGTGATGGGGGCCAGAGTAGCCCATGTTTTTGCTAACATCGTCATGTCATGGTGGGAACAGGAATACTTTAAACCATCAATTGTATCAGAAGATGGCTTTCTATAAGATATTTATTGCTGGCCTGTCTATTGTGTGGAAAGGGTCAGAAGATGAATTCAATGAACTACTTGATAGTGGTTTTGGGATGTCAATTAATTTTTTGCACATCAATTTGACTTTCAATGTATGTGAGTAAGCTCTACAAGGAGGAAACCTTTTGAAAAACTATTTACATAGACACAGTCAGCACCCACATCACATGAAGAAGGCAGTGGTGAAGGGACAATTCATATGGCTCAACAGATTAATGAGCAATTATAACATTTTTGAGGAAGAAATGGAAACATTAAAGAATTTATTCATGGTCAGGGGCTATGATTCTGATTGGCTAGCCTCCATAATTGGTGAAACTCATTTGTTATGGATTGGGAAAGCTAAACCAATCCTTGAAAGGGACAAGAACAGTTGTTCTTTGGCGATTGAGGAGATACACACCCCCAGACTAGCCTTCTGATTGGCTATAGAGTACCTTTTCTCTCCCCATTACCACTGACATGACTATCATCAGAAATATCCTCCAGAATAACTGGAAAATAATTTTAGGCAATGGGGATGTTGCAAGAATTTTAGGAGAAAACTCAATTTGCACTTACAAAAGGGTGAATCCTATCAGATCCATTCTAGAGAAACAGAATGGACCAAAAAGAATTGGAGAGGGTATCTTTGGGACTTTTAAATGCAACAAATGCAAGCAATACCGCTTTATCTCAAATACAGTGAGTAAATATGAATATATTTGCATACCAAAGATACAGTTGTGGTTCAAAGGGCATTGTTTACTTAGCTCACTGTGACTCATGTGCCTGCTTTTATGTTGGAAAGACTATTAGGAAGCTGTTTCATAGAATTTATGAACATTCATTAGCAATAACAAAAGGGGACACTAGCAATGTCCTTATAAGATATGCTTTGCAGTGTGAGAATTATAAAAAAAATCCAGTGCTTTGTGCTAGATTCTGCTGACATAAGTGACTTCTTTGGCAACTATAACATGCTTTTAGAATGCAGAGAGTCAGAATGGCAAATCAGACTGAATTTGGATAATATCCTGGTTTAAATGAAACTGCTAACATAAAAGGCTTTTTACTAGCAGAAAGAATTTAAATGTGATTGTGGAAAACTACAAGTTTATGTTTTACGTTCACTAGTTTGACTTGTTAGTTTGATTTGTTTTGCCATGTCACTTTAAAAGCTGGGGAAAAGAGGATTGGATGTTTTTATCATGTGATCTGTTGGGCTCCATTTTTAAACCTGATATGTGTTGCATTACATTTATCTGATGAAGTTCTTGGTGTATACCTAAAGAATGAAAGTGCTCATTTTAAGAACTGGAGCTAGTGACTCCCTAAGTTTGCTGAGTAGAATATGTTTTGAGTTTTTTGGTTTGTTTGTTCTATGCCACTTTGGTGTTTTTGGATTACATTGTTTGTGACTTGAGAGCATGTTCAGGGAGTCATCCAGATTTGATGCTAACTTGGATTTATCTACTCATCATGTCCTCAAGGAGTTTGTGTTGATAACTCAGAGACTCATATCCGCAGTTTCAGATATATGTGTACTGTTGGAAAACTTAAAATTGAGAGGTTCAGCAGCCTCGGCACCCTCTGGTTTGTCATTTCGCAGCACTTTCAGAGATTTTGTTCCTATCCATGGATTCTCAGTGTAAATAAGCCAGAACCAACAACAAATGCAGAGTACAGGACCACATTTTCCAGGAGCTGACAATTTATTATACTTTGTTAATCAAAAAGTTAATAAACTCTTTTTAGGCCTAAAGTGAGATAACACACTGCAAGGAAACCTTGACACTGTGGTTAGTTCTTTTAACTCTAACACAGCAAATGACAGTAAATGTGACATTTATTGACTGGAAGAATTAATCACTAAATGTAAAACCTAGCAATATGAAATTCTCTATTTAGAGGAGTGCATTCGGCTTAACATAGTACCTTTTGGTTTGAGAGTATTTAAATTTGTAAATGGCCTATCTTACTGTGATAAGTTGTTCCAGGATTTAGTGAAACTATTCAATGAATGTGGTTTATCACTGCTTAAGTTACTGGTTGGTGACTACCAGAATAAACAGAGTAACTTTGAAACAGGCATTCGCCAACTAGATGAAAATATCAAAAAACATGACCACGTTTCCCAGTTTGTTAACCTGTACACAGGCATTTCAGCCAAAATTAACAGGTTAATAGTGGCTATTAGAAACAGGAAACAAACAAAAATTAGCAGAGGTTTAAATGCATATAAAACTGGAACTGCTTACCCCTTGAGAAACTTTAAGGGTAATGAACAAGTGGTTAATCTAGGAAGAAATACTGTCATATCACCTACAGGAGGGACTGAAGTCTTAAATTTCCCCACTTCGGTAGATAACCCTCCAAATCCAGATAATAATCATCTCAACCTACCCCCATCCTTATTTCCATCCCCTTTTTTAGTGCCTGCACCAGTGAGTGAGGAGGAACACTCCAAAATGGAACAAGTGGAAGAAAGTGGGGAGAGGAAAAGGCAAAAAAACAGAGGAGAAATTAGTCTGTGGAACTGAGATACTGAATTTGAGTAAAACACACCTAAATGAACAACATATTTCAGTACTATCAAAAGGGTTTTCTTTCATAATGGCACAGCTGGCAAATCTCACTATAGTACTTCTTGACTTTATGTTGTATGTAAGGAAGTTGAACTTATGTTACATATTACATGATGTCTTTAGGTTCACTTCCAAGAAGAGTCATTTAACAAATAGAAGTACCCATAATCCATCTTTACATGGTACCTTGCAAGTTTTCCATAATTCCTGTGAAGAAGATCTTAGGAATAAATTAAGGAACATACCAAGGAAATATAACCTCCCATTCAAAAAAAGAATTGCTTTCAAGGAATTATCCAAAAACAAGGATGTGAAAATCATGAAAACTGACAAGGGGGGTATGGTTGTGGTCATGGATAGTGACAGGTAGCACTCAGCTATTCTCAATATGTTACAAAATGATATGGTTTATGAAGAAACCACAGTGAGTAATATCAAGAAATGCTTTTCCACTATAGGTGGTTATCTCAATGATTTATTTACCAAGAGCAATATTGATTATGATATTTTCACATTTCTGCAAGTTGAGCTACCTAAAATGGTGAGGATTTTTGGAATACCTAAATTACATAAAGATCATTTAAATTCTCTGTTTTGACTGGTAGTGGCAGCTGACAATTATAGAACTTAATCAATTTCTGTTAGCCTCAAGCATATTCTCAACCCTATTGTGCAAAAACTACATGTTTATGTTTTACATTCACTAGTTTGATTTGTTACTTTGA
This sequence comes from Protopterus annectens, assembly GCF_019279795.1. Lineage (NCBI taxonomy): Eukaryota > Metazoa > Chordata > Ceratodontiformes > Protopteridae > Protopterus > Protopterus annectens. Next base: position 1,629,228,048 of record NC_056726.1, on the reverse strand, counting down.
TTTGTTTGACATGTCACTTTGAAAGCTGGGGAAAAGAGGATTGGATGTTTTATCATGTGATCTGTTGGGCACCATTTTTGAACCTGATATGTGTTGCATTATATTTATCTGATGAAGTTCTTGGTGTATAGCTAAAGAATGAAAGCACTTATTTTAAGAACTGGTGGTGGTGACTCCCTACGTTGGCTGAGTAGAGTGTGTTTCTAGTAGTCTGATGGTGAAGTGACCCAAGCTCCTAGTTCTAGTCCCACTTTGATATTGAGCAGCCAGCATCAGTAGTAAGGGGCCCATGTGGCAGGCTCATATACAACATGCGGCTGTGCAGGTTAAGAGGGAGAACTATGGACCATGACATTTAAGTTAGTGTTCCCTTTTAAAAAAAAATCATTGAGTACAATTGATGCATGCAGTGATGTGTGTCAATTATGCTGTGTTATGCATGGTCTGCTGACACTTCATCTGACATTCTCTTTTATCTTACAATGGTTTTGTATTATTTACCTGTTTGCCTGCCTGATCACTGATTCTTGCTCTGAGATTTTGAAATGCATTAAAATCAATAAACAAATCAAAAGTTGTACCAGCTTTACTGAATAACTTTTGGTTTAATTATTTATTCACGATGCAACAGAATGCAAAACTGGCAGCAATTAAATATTCAGTTATATACGCCATTTCTGTTTACTGTATTGTGTTGGACTGCACATGAGTTTGTTTTTTAGTATCATACAAAATAAATTCTGATTTCAGAAATTGTCATCATTTGTGCAGTGAGGAGGGTGTAATGGCAGCATATAAGTTTACATGGCAGGATGCTTATTTTAATGTGTCATTTCCTTATAATGTATTGGGGCTTGAAAATGTTTCCTCATTACTGTTGTGATATTTTATTTGACTGCTATCAGAAGGAACATTAATCCATGTATCATTGTTTTTGTCCAGTGTTCATTCATGTACTTAATAGACATAATGGATCAAATTCACAGTATGGTGTAACTAATAGCTGTAAACAGAATATATATGCAACCTCCAACCCTCAATAAAAGCCTATTCCAACTAAGCAGAAATATTTGTCAATGAATGTAATTCACAGTAGAACCAGGTCAATTGAGTCACACACATGGTGATGGTGCAACTGATTTGGAAGATGGACTACCATGAGAAACGTAAGGTGAGTTAGTTTGATTGTGTGATCTACAGGGAGAAGGTGATTCTGTTGTCATTGGTCTGACACTGGTGTATGACATGACCATTACCTGGAATGTGAGGTTCTTGTAGGTATAGAAGACTACTGACATGGCCTGTGTGAAACATGTTGTGATTGTTCACTGCGAGTACTGATATTACCATCTTGAGAAGCAGTGGTAGTATCATATGATACCCCCCCATGTGTTTGGACAGTACCCCATCCCCTGGACCTCATGAGATTGCATCCAGCTTGACTCTGATATGTCCCAACTAGTGTATGAGTGGAGGCTGCAAATGATGGTTGGTATGTCACCATACTACACATCAGTAATACCACAGCATTTTCTCTGCTTTCTGCCATTTCACAGCAGTGGTGGAAATCAATCCTGATATCTTGTAGTCCTTGACCATTTCTAGCTGACTCTCTGTTGCAGTGCTCTGACCCCCTAACAATGTCATAGCACATTTCTTGTTGGGCAGCCAATGCTTTATGTGTTTCCCAGATAAGTTGGAAATAATTCCTGCATCAGGCGCCTCTTTGTAAAGGTGTCACTGTAGACAATGTGGCCTCAGTATGTCTGCCATCATCATCAAAGTGTTCTTCTCTGTGTGGAGATGCTGGTGTTGAGGTGCAGGGTTGATCATACTGTGCAAGTGTGAGTGGTATGTCAGCTTATGTTTGACTTTGTGACTTTCTGTAGAGTAACTAACATGTTATGAGGTGAAAGAACCTGCCATTAAGCAAGGGGACTCCCTGCCACTTCCCTCGGGCTGCCTCATAAATATAACTACGTTATCAGCAGCAGCAGTAGCAGAAACAACAAACAGCAACCCCTGTTCTGCTGCTGACTTCATCCATATTTATTGGTACAGTCGAGCTGTTTGTTTCTGATGGTGACTCTGTAAAAAAAAATATTACAACACGTTAATAACAATGCAGCAGCATACAGTGCAGTATGCTTACAAGGGGGTGAGTGACACGTTAATAACAATGCAGCAGCATACAGTGCAGTATGCTTACAAGGGGGTGAGTGGGACACTTACCATGGACATTGCCTTCATTTTCATTATTTGCTGATGTACAAGGCTCAACTAGTAATAACAAATTCTTAAGTGCTCAATTACAGCAGTCTTCCACCATTCAGTTTCGACTATAAAAAGTCTACATTTCAAACCAACCTTCAGTAGCTGATGAATGTAAATGCTGCTGCTGCAAACATTGGTCAGATGGAACAGTGTGTCCACACCACCTTTAATTATTCCTGTTGCATCATATTCTGTATCAGAGTCAACCCCACAGATGGATAAAAGGTACTTATAATCTGGTGTTAACTTAATAAGATTCGGAGGATCCCCCATAGTGGTCCAGTAAATTGCATTCTGCCTAGCTTTGCTTCTAGTACATGCTGCCATATCATTTGCCCTTTTCTTACACTGTACCAGTGTTCTGTTTCTGCCTCTAACTGCATTTATTTCTGCAACTATTTGACACGAGACTTTGCTCCTCTCAGCTTGTCTGGGCCCCTGTCTACCAAAAAGAAGTCTTCCATATGTCTTAAATGCTGCCATAAGGACACAATTTTCCTTAGCGCTAAAGTTATCATGTCTGTGCTTTGCCCCTTATTAAGAAAAGGGGAAAAAAGGCTACAGTCAGACATCTGTGATCGTACTTTTTGGTTGACA
>NC_056726.1:1629157677-1629220177 GCF_019279795.1 Protopterus annectens | reverse complement strand
GGAACATTGGAGTTCCGCATTAAAGACAAGCAGCAACGTGTTTGGTGATTTTTGATTGGCCCGTATGCCGGTATACGACCCAATCAAAAACTTGCACAGTGGACCCTCTTCTGTTCAATGCGGAACATCAAGCAGTTCCACATTGAACAGAGCTCCGTTTTTCGATTTTTTTGATTGGCTCGTATACCGGTATAAGGGCCAATCAAAAAAAAAAAAAACAAAGCGGAGGAAAGAGGAAATAGGGACAAATCGCAGAATTTAAAAAAAAAAACGCTTGGACGCTAGGACAGGAGCCCAAAAAGAGGACATGTCCGGGGAAACCCGGACGTATGGTAACCTTAGGTGAATGTCCCCATAACTCCTGCTTGTAATTCTGTTTATGCTGATAAGCATTAGTTTGGAAGGGTTAGACTTTCCTGTAGCCTTCTTTTTTCCACAATTTAGGTAAAAACAGCATGCTTTCTACTGTTCAACAGACAAATGTAGTGTGCTCTGCACCTCCAAACAGTGCATTTCACAATAAACTAAGTGAAACAAGCGTGCTACAAAAGGGAATTGGAAAATGGGCTCTCTGCATTGTAAATTGAGAAGCAGGCAGGGAACTGTATAGTTTTTAACAGTAGGGCCTAGGAACAGAGTATTGGGCATATAAAAAGAAACAAAAAAGTATGCTTGTAACTCATTACTGCACATGCTGCCTCTAGACATCTGCTTTACTGGTTTAGCTTGGTTCACCCCCCCCTTTCTCAAGTAATCAGAGGTTACATAATCACCTACCTGACCAGCCATTTTCAAATTAACCAGTGCATCAGGTCCCAGTCGGTTGAGGTATGTTCACATACTTTGTATTTAATTCTTATTTCTTTATCTGAGCTCAGTGTACTAACTGTTTACTGCATTTACTCACAAACTGAAACCTTGATGAATTAAGGCATGTTTTATTGGTACCAGCTGCTACAAATTACTCGCAAACTGCTGTTGATATTATATCCATTTATTGTAGTTTGCATTGACTTGGTGGTCTGTCCTGGGTAGTGTAGCACTGATAAGGGACAGAAATAATGAACAAGTGGTGCAGCATTGATAAGGGACAGAAATACTGAATACTAACTGAGCTCTTAAGGCAGATATACAGGAAAGAGTGCTGCTGTCTGCTAATACGAAAAGGTGCACGTGGACTTGTTTGATAATCATGTATACTGAGTGTTTGAATGATTAACTCTGTTCTTGGTGTAGTACTAATAATTATGTCCCCTCTCTAGGTGTTCCGACCTCACGTCCCTCTGAAAGGCTTGTAAAAGCACAAGTACAGAAGACTTTCCCCACCACGGAACTTGTTTTAATAAGGTCAATATCCACTTACATACCTTGCCACCTGTAAACCTAACCAAAAAAGCACTGGTGAATGTACCCATAACTCCTGCTTGTAATTCTGTTTATGCTGATAAGCATTAGGTTGGAAGGGTTAGACTTTCCTGTAGCCTTCTTTTTTCCTCAATTAAGGTAAAAACAGCATGCTTTCTACTGTTCAACAGATGAATGTAGTGTGCTCTGCACCTCCAAACGGTGCATTTCTCAATAAACTAAGTGAAACAAGCGTGCTACAAAAGGGAATTGGAAAATGGGCTCTCTGCATTGTAAATTGAGAAGCAGGCAGGGAACTGTATAGTTTTTAACAGTAGGGCCTAGGAACAGAATATTGAGCATATAAAAAGAAACAAAAAAGCGTGCTTGTAACTCATTACTGCACATGCTGCCTCTAGACATCTGCTTTACTGGCTTAGCCCCGCTCCACTCACTTCGCTCGCTCCGTGCCCTACCCTGCCCCCATATCTCCCCCTCCCCCATAGTACTATGTTTATAGTACCACTGGCATGCCCCCTTCATTAGCTAACCAACTACACATGCTCCTAGAACCCAGCAAACTCCTAGCACAATAATACACCCTCTATCCACCCCACTATCCATATTAACTCACCCACAGCTATTCTATTTTCTCTAATCTTTTATCCACCACATACACTCAACACAGACCCTACCCTAGTAACTTACTATGACTACAGCTAAAGCACTAATGCTGCTATCCTTAGTACCCCTGCTATTCATTCCTTATCACCTAAACTCCTATGAATATGTACAGCATCTTGTAATCCAATACCCAAACTCTCAAACAGACACCAACCCAGCATTTCATAAGTTTATCCACCACATAACCACCCCCTCTTCTAATTCCTCACCCCCCAGTTACCATCACCCGACTAAATACCGCTACATTAGTTTAACCAAAAGCTATGAAAAAATCATAAACACAATTTTAAGACTCATAAGCAACTTAAAAATTAATCTTATGAAGGATGGAGACATCCACCCTAACCCTGACCCATCCACAACAGTAGACCCAAGCACACCATCTGATCTAACAACCCAACATGTACTACCCAGATTGATAGACTTCCAAACTCATTTCTGGTCTGTCATCTCAACATCAGAAGCCTAAACAACAAGATCCATAGCCTACATGGACTCTTAGCTGTTCACTCCCCTGATATCCTCTGCCTCACAGAAACCTGGCTAAAACCAATAACCAAAGATAACGAAATAACCCCCCAACAGTACAACATCCTTAGACTGGACTGGATCTCCAGGAAAGGTGACAGGGTAGCTGTACTATACAAGTCTACCCTAGCAATAACAATTGACACCCAACAGCCACCCCAGTTTGGCAATGCAGAAATTCTCATCACCAAACTAATAATAAACAAAAATAAATGCAGATACATCGTCTGCATTTATATTCCACCTGGCAAGAATGATAATACTCTAGAAAATATCTTACATTGGTTAGCTTCTAACTATCCCCAGGAAACCATTGTCTTGGGGGACTTTAACATTGATTGGAACACCTGTTCCTCTGAAACTCCCTCCACCCATTTAAACCTCCACGGGTTTACTCAGATCATTGCCACCCCCACCAGATTTAGCAAAAATAGAGTCAAAGATAGTATCCTTGATTGGATACTTATTAACAGCCACCCCCAAAAGTAGAAGTCAGGTACATTACCTGATGATCTAAGTAATCACTGCCTTACCTATATTATTAGGCTCAAAGCTGACATCCCCTGTTGAAATTGCAAATAGCTTCAACTCCTTCTTTACTGAAACTATCCAGTCTCTTGCTACCCATCTCACTCCATTGAACACAAACACCAGCTCTGGCACATCTAGCCCTGATCCACCCAGCACCCAACCCACCTTTACCTTTCAAACCATACCTACCAACCTGATCCAGACCTTACTCAAAAAGCTAAAACATACTACACTAGCTGCTGACCACCTCCCAGCTGAATACCTTCAAAAAGCAGCTGATGCCATAGCACTTCCCATTTCTATTCTGATCAACAGATCCATCTCAGAAGTATCCATCCCTGCAGTATGGAAAATATCATGTTATACCTCTCCATAAAGAAGGAAGTTCCACAGAATTATCTGACTTTAGACCTATAGCTATTATTTCACCACTAGCTAAAATCATGGAAAGATGCATAGACAAACATATCATGCACTTTCTTATTCAAAACGGAAAGCTCGCCGACTCTCAGCATGGCTTTAGGCCATTCCACAGTACCACCACAGCTCTTCTATCTTTCTCTAATGTCATCAATCTTCATTGTAACAACAATAAACTATCTTCAGCACTCTTTCTAGATCTCTCAAAAGCTTTCGATATGGTCAACCATCAACTACTGCTCAATACCCTACAAACCATCAGTTTAGACCAACATGCAATACAATGGTTTCACTCCTACCTAAACGGTAGACAGCAGGCTGTCTTATGGCAGAGCAGGCTGTCATCCCAACTTCCTCTAACCCTAGGTGTCCCACAAGGGTCCATACTAGGTCCCCTTCTTTTCTCTATCTTTATCAATGATCTGCACACTACCATCCCAGGAGGTACCTGCATCCAGTATGCAGTTTACTCAACGCTAATATGCTCCGCCTCCTCTCCTACACAACTTCTAACCCTCACTCCGACCATTTTCAGCACGGTAGAAACATGGCTAGCTAATCGCCACCTGCTTCTAAATCCTAACAAAACCAAGCTACTACTTTCCTCCCCTAACAGCAGAATTCCTCCTCCTTCCCTCAACATCAAATCTAGCAATGACATCATTATCTCCCCTGATGACCATACAAAGCTTCTAGGCGTAATAATAGACAACAACCTTAAATTTGATAAACATGTCAATCACACTATTAAGTCCATCAACAAAAAACTTGGCTCCCTGTATAGAGCCAAATCTTTCCTCACCCCCCTAGCTAGGGTAGCTATTGCAAGATCACACCTCCTCTCTACCCATATGTATGCCTCCCCTGTACTCACCAGCCTATCCAAAACAAATCTCAACAAATTATCAGGATGTTACAATCATATAGCCAGATTCACTACAGGCATGGCTTTTAGGACCCACCATTGCCAGAACTTCAAAGCACTGGGATGGCTAGAGTATCCTACCCTTCTACAGTTCAACCAGCTTATAGTAGCGCATAAAATACTCCATCAACCTGATAACACCCCTGCCCTCAAAAATATTCTCACCCCTCATAGTGCCCAGGCCATTACGCTCAGCTGATAAACTAATGATACTGACCCAAAAATCCAACAATTCTGCAGGTGATGCTCTATTTGTCAACTCATCCGGTAAAATCTGGAATCTACTCCCTACTACCGTTACCAAGGAAACCTCACTACCCCTATTTAAAAGAGAACTCAAAAATACCTCACATCTCATTGGCTGTGCTCTTATTCTAAACCTAACAACTTCACTAATACATGTCTTGCTACCCGACCTGCTGTTTAGCCAAGTATCTATGCCTCATAGCATTTGAATGTCTAAGCATTGTGAATTATGAGATCTGATTGTATTCTATGTTCACATTTTCTGATACGTCTTTGCCAATCAGATGTAAGTCTGCACATTGTGTATATTGATATCTGCCTGTATTCTTTGTCTATATTTTTCTAGACATGTCTGCCTGAGTTTATCACTCAGTGATGTATGCACTATCTCTTTTTTGGTATGTGAAGCTTTCCTCCCCGGGCCTCCGTTGAAAATGGACATATATCCAGTCGGGCTATCCCGGTCAACAAATGTAAAATGAATACATAAATAAATAAATACCAAATACAGTGGAACAATGACTTCCTTGGGCCTAGATGCCACACCTTTGTTTCTAATTTGTACAACATAGAATGATTTTCTTACTACTTTAGACACGTGATGGTCAAAGTCTAGATTACTGTCTATGTTTGTCTCCATGTCCCCAAGTACTGGGTCAATTCTTAGGGGTGTGTTGTCAATATGATAGTTACCAGGGTTGGATGACTTCCTGAAGGATACTATTATACATTTCTTGGCATTTTAGTTTTAGTATATGGCTCTTGCAGCAGTCGCTTGTCTATGTCAGCCCTTCCCGGAGAACATTTGCATCAGTGGGTGATTCAATGACAGTCCCTATTTTACAATCATCTGGAAATTTAGTCAGCCAGAGGCCATTGACATTGGCCTTGACATCAGAAAAGTGAATGCAAAAAAAACAACAGTCCCAGGACCGATCCCTGAGGGACTCAGCTTGTGTCTGGCCTTTTTGTAGAGGTGGACTCCCGAATTCTAACTTCCTGGGTCCTGTCTGTGAGTCAGCTGGCTGTCTACTGGGTGACATAAGGGTTTATATCTAACCTCTTAAGTTTGTCAACAATGCTAGAGTGGGGGATTGTGTCAAATGTCTTGGCCAGGTCAAGGTAGGCAGTGTGAACCATTTTGCCCTCATCCATTGCTTTGAAGACCTTCTCAAAGAAGACCACCAGGTTGAGTAGGCATGAGCTGCCCTTGATGAAAGCAAATTGGGTTAGGTTCAGTGTCTGGAGGTTTCATATGTTATTACTGATCATTTCCATGATAATTCTTTCCATGGCTTTGCATATGAGATTAGTGAGACTTATGGATCTGTAGTTTCCATGGTCTGTAGTAAGCCCATCTTTGTGCAGAGGGATGACTGTTGCTGTTCTCCATTCATGAGGCACAAAGTCTGTTTAGAGGCTACAGTTAACTAGCAATTCCAGAGGGCCTCATAGATCATGTTTCATGCTACTTAGAAGGCATCCTGGGATATTGTCTGGGCCTAGTGATGCAGTGTTCTTGGCCTTAGAGAGAGCATTAAGGACCTGTTCCCTAGTGATAGCTGGGGAAATTATATTTAATAGTATTACCTGAGGGGAAGTTGGTGAATATTGAGGGGTAAAGTTGGAGTCAGTATAGGTGTCTCCATTTACAAGGAGCTCTGCACACAACTGAGTATTGCCTTTGAGGTTGCGGACATAGCTAAAGAATGCTTTGTAGTCGTCCTTGGCCTGGGTGGCTAAATTTACCTCAAAATTGGCTTTGATAGACTTTATTCATCCTCTGAGTTGTTTCTTTATTTGATGAGTGCTTTTATCCTGCTGGGTGCTGCACCTCCTAATTTTTGCCATGATTTTGTTCCTTCTGTTATGCAGTCTATTAATGTTGTGATTCCACAAGGGTGGCTTGTTTTTCGAGTTAGCTCTGTACTTCTTCCTGGAGGTACAGCTGCCTCTATGCAGCTTTTAACATGCTTGTATAGAATTTCTGTGAATAGTTCTGCATAAGCAGCAGTGTTCTCAAGGTTTATGGGGGCATGAAATGTTGCCAGGTTATTACTTAATAGTAGGAAGTTAGCCTTAGAGGGGATCCTGAATATTCCAGGGTTAGCTGGGGTTCCAGGTTTTATTTTTACTTCAAAGGAGGCCATTTTGTGGTCTGATCTTACCAGAGAAGACATTACACTAGGAGCTGTGCAGCGCTCTCCCATATTAATGAGGACCAGGTCCAGTATGGTTGCAGCCCTTGTTGGCGTATTGACGATCTTGTTTTCTTTTCTTATACTGAAAAACACAACGACAAACACCAAAACTGTAGAACCAGGTAATAGAGCAATACAGTGCACAGGTGTCCACAAAATCACTTTATTTGAGTGCTTTCGTCGACTGTAGAGCCAAAAGACTTCTTCTGAAGAAGTCTTTTGGCTCTACAGCCGACAAAAGTGCTCAAATAAAGTGATTTTGTGGGCATCTGTGAGCCGTATTGCTCTATCTTTTCTTATACTGGTTCAAATCCCTCAGGATCAGACCAGGCATGTACCTCCTAGGCTAGAGACAGCTCACCCTCTGCTCGTCCAGGAACATCCTCACAGGGTCGGAGTGAACGAGCCAGTGATGCAGACACTCCAGCATGAGGTAGCCTGGCAAGCCTCACAGAAAGGGGGCTTTGGGATTTGGTTGAGGACATAATGGTAGAGGTAGTGGACAGGAGAATTTAGCCAGTCAAAGCCTCTCTTCACTGTATAGAAGACACACTTTCACAGTTGGTGATGGCCACCATGCCAACATAGGCCCCTTACCCTGTCAACATTGGGGTCCTCCACTGCAACACCATCTGACAGTGGACATGTTTGAGGCTGTGAGAACTGGGATTCCTTCTGGCATTTCCTCAGCCCTTCCTCCCTTACTGTTTCTCCTTTACACTCTTCCCTATTTCCCACCCACATTATCCTCTTATAAAAAAAAAAAAAAATTTGGGAGCCTACCCCCCCCACATAAAATATAGTGCCCATCCTCTTCCACCTCTTCCAACACAAATCTTCTTGTTTCCCTTGTGTGTTTACCTCTTTATTTTGTCCCCCCTTTTTTCAGTCTGTCATCACCTTTCTATTCTTTAATGAAACCATCACTATGTCCAGAAAAGGATACCCCAATATAAAAAAGTTTTAACTCCTTTTCTTTTTTAATAAAACCCTCTTAGCTTCTGTGCAGTCTGCAGCTTTTCTGTGATGCTTTGAGCGTGACTGCTCTCAATCAAGCATGCCTGCGATTTGCCAAAGCATATACACTTTATGATATTGTAAAGTGATTTAAACTTTTGAAAGGAGGAACTTTACACCATTTACTCTTTTCAAAATGTGGGGGTGCTTTTAAAAATAGCTTCTCTTTTCTGTATTCATCATAAATGCATTTTACTGGCCTTATTTCCATATCTGTGTAGCACCACTGTTCACACATGACTGTTAATGCACTTGTGAAGTCCTGGATTGTGAATACCGTCCATCATTTGACAATCTGATAACATACACAGACACAGACACACACAAAATAATATTATTAGTGCAAGGATGCTTAATGTTTTATTATTGACTTGATGTGGTTGCTTTTATATAGAATAAGGTAATAAACTACTTTCCCCTGTAAAGAATACAATGAATGGAAGTGGAAATACAAAAAAATTACTTTCTTAAGAAGAGACATGAAATCTTTTACGTACTGACACCCAGATAAAATTGCTCCTAGACCTGCTTTTTCATATTTGCAATGACAACATTTTCTATTAATCTTGTCTGTAAAGACATAAGGGTGACAGACAGCACACGTGTCATCCGCGTTAAAGGAAGTCTGTGTTCAAAAGAATATAAAATATGGTGTATTGCAAAGGTCTGAATTAAGTGAGGCAGCGAGGAAAGACTGCAAGCCTAAGCTCTTAAAACAGTAAAGCAACAGCTTTAATGACTTAGCAAGTTAATACATTAAATCGTGCCCACCTCTAGATTTCTGAAGTATGCAAAGTGATACCAATATAAATTTTTGTTCGCTAAATAGGAGTACAGTTCAAGTCTAATAGAAAGGACATTTTTAAAATCATAGACGAATGATTGTTTTTATGATTTCTTTTAAGGCCTATTGTCAACAACATTAGGTTTGCTGGTACAGTGTAACACATTAATATAAAAGAGAGATAGCTAGGAGGTGGCAATTTTTGTTGCTTGTTCTGTGCCCTACAAAACCGTTTTGTGCACAGTCATTTAGCAAAGTGTCAAAAGAATGCTAAATGTTAGAACATCAGATTCAGTGTTATTGCCTGAAGACAGACCATAGTCCCAAGCTCTTCATCATATGAACAACTGCAGGTGGAATATCAGTGGCTTTGTACCTCACTGCATATCTCAAGTTGCATTACATGGTACATAGTAGTGACATATAGCTTGCAGGTCATTTTTCTCACCTATAATCTACTCAAAGTCCTCTATACAAGATGAAGAAAGATGTCCTTAAGCAAAAATGCACTGCATATGTATAAGGCCAAGGCTCCAAGGTAGAAACACATCCATATCAATGAAATAAAGTGATTTACAACTTCAGTGCCAAATAGCCAAAAGAAATGAGATACAGGCAAGTAGACAAGCCTAATAACACAGTGCACTAAAATGAATTATCTGCAGCCATTGGGACCAAAACTGATTAGGCAAAGCCAAAGTGAGGGGAGATATTCATCAGTGTCAGAATACATTACGCAGATAAAAGAATGTTCAGCATGCATGCTGCGCACATGAAAACCACTGCAGTTCTGTAATTCCTTTTTTATTATGACCAAATGATCAGAAAAGGTAAATTATTATTACTGTCTGGGTTCCTTTGCCTGACAGCTTATCAGTACTTGGTTAGTTCTGGTTGTCTGATAGAAACAAAAGATGGATAACATTGACTGGGTTCTTTTCAACTTATCTGGAAATATATCACACAAAATCATTTCACCTCAGTCCCCATGTCACAATACCTGCAAGGAATACAAGTATAGGCATTCTCGTTTATTTAATTTATTAATGGATTGATTAATGTACTAGCTGATAACTTAACATTAAAGACAGATGGGAGAGTTGTACTAAGCAGATTGAGACAGTTTTAGATCATTAAAATATACAGTGCCTTCTGTTCTATAGTGATCTCTCTCTCTCTCTATCTCGCATTGTTTCTGCCTAATCCTTTAATTTTCTTTTAGGAAATTTTACAGTTCTAGTACAGAAGTTTGTAGTTTTACTGCCAGCTTTATATAATCTTCAACGGCTGAAAAATGTCATGGATAGAATATGTTGCTACAGCACATGTATAGAGACAAAACTGAAACTAAAACTAACTAATTAAATGAATAAATAATAGGCCTGTATTTTATTTAGTGTTTGTTAATCAAGTTAACATCTATTAGATACAACAGACTGCTTTCAAGAACGACGTATATATCTTCAGTGGTAAATTACTTTCTTAGTTACACAATATGAAATTAGATTCTGTGACAAGAAAATCCAGGAATGTGAAATTATATTTGGTCATAGTCATTGCCTTAACTATAGAAAAATACTGCTGGACAATTTACATGTTTGCGCCCTTTAATGGACTGCTTCTAAATGGAGAGAACTGAAGTATGCTTTATTAATCATATATCACTAACAGCCACATTTCCTATGAAATATACAAGTGTAAGATCACACTTATTTTCTGAATCAAACAGGACATAAACATTTTTTCACTTGGCTATTTGGTCTGGGGCTGAATAGTGTCCATGGAAAGATATTTCTATTGCAGTGGAGGAGAACCAAACCTGGAAGGAAGAGGTTATAGCTGGACTTTTGATTTGCTTCCTGCAAGAACATTCATTCATTGTATTCTATTCATTGTGTCCCTCTCAGGGTTATAGGGCAGCTGAAACCTATCCCAGAGTCAGATACAGAAGAATCTTATGACCTTATGTATTTAGAGTTCTCTAGTGTTCGAATCTAAGTGACAGAAATTATTTGGACCACTCTAGAAGAGCAAGAATGAAATTTGTGGGGACTGGATGAAAGAACTGTTTCATCTATGATTTCTATGCAAGAGTCTGAGATATTAATGTTATTTAAAACACTGGCGTAGTCTGATATGTCACTAAAGACTTAATCAGGTAACTGCAACTCAAATTTGCATGTATGTGATACAAAGGAGGCAGCTTTATCTGGCCGAGTGTGGATAAGATAAGTCAAACTGAACTGGTACTCTTTTAAGATGCTGAAGATAACAGCCATCGAAAATATTAGATCTGCAAAGGATGAGACATTTTCAGGATTACTGGCAGCTATCGAACAGCCCTTTGATAATAAATGGAGCAATGATGGACATAAAGGCATCCATGAAAAACGCTTCACATAATTAGCCTAAACCTTCATAAGGTCAGGGAGATACCTTATAAACAGAAGGAAATGGAATTACAAAATCTTAAAATGCTTTGCTGTTTAAAATGATGCGGAGTAAAAGGATACAACCAATATATTAGCAGACAAATTTTCTGCTAACTTTACCCACTTATGCAAGTTGTTGCCCCCACTATCCCTGAACATTTATTTTCCCCCAAGCTCACATTGGAATAAGTCCTAGAATCTCTGTGAGAGGCTACAATAATACTTCCATAGGACCAGACAACATATCAAGCTGCATTCTTATCAGTTTCATGTATGCACTATTGGAGCCTTAACTTAAAGGAGCCTCAGCCTGTCTACAGGGTTTGTGCCTGTGCCTGGAAACAGCCACTGTGCCTGGAAACAGCCACTGTGACTCGCTTACACAAAGGTGGTACTTCTGTAGACCCCAGTAATTATAGTTCCATCAGCCTCACGAGCCTTATATGCAATGCTGTGGAATATATCATAGCAGAACTCATTCATGCAGTCTTAGGCAAATGAACTGAAATAGACCCCACTCAGTTTGATTCTGAGAAGGATAGGTCCTGACTCCTGAACCTAGTGAACTGTTTGGAAAGGCTACAGAGACCTTGAACAGTGGTCCATCTGCTTACTCTGACCTGGCCAAGACTTTTAATACTATCATCACTATAGGATTATTGAAAAAAAATAAAGAAACTTAATGTACACCTCTGTGTTGTCTATTGGATTGCAAACTGGCTATTCAACAGATCCAAAGTTGTGAAAATTGGTGGTACACACTCTGAATGTAAAACTATAATGGCTGGGGTACCATATGGATTTGTTCTAGGCCCTTTTGTGTTTGGCATTTATTTTGCAGACATTCAAGACAATATCCCAGAATTGTGGTTGACCAAGTTTGCTGAAGCTAAAGATCTGCAGCAAAGGTTGGGCTATATGCATATCTGGTGAACTGAAAACGATCTAATGTTAAATGTAAAAATGTGCAGAGTAGTGTTTGACAAAGAAAAACTGCTCTCACCAGATATCTAGTGAATGACAGTCCTTTTCAGACAGAAAATACATGGATTCTTATGCGGACAACTCTCTCTCTCTCACTTGATCATCATATTTCTACCTCATCAGAAAATTCTTCCATATGGGCTAGCTAATTAACAAAGGGATATCTTCAATAATTAGTCAAGTAATTCTGCCTTTGTATTCTTCCCTTATCAGACCCATCGTTGAATACAATGTCTCCTTTGGTATGCATGAATCCAAGTATATAGAATAATAGGATCATAGGAGGCTACTAGGCTAATGGACCCAGGGCCCTCACAATCCTAGCCAAGTTCAACCCGTGTCCCCTAGGGTGTCTGGTTCAAGCAGACACTAAAATCAGCACCTATTTCCCCTGTCCAAGAGGGACACCGGTGGAACCCTCAAGGTGAATTTCCGGTTACCCATCCAATTGTCCAAATTATGCCTAAATGGGGCAGAGGGGCTTTGTTTAACATGAATAGGAAGCTTGTTCCAAAGATGGGGCAACCTCTGTAAGACAAATCTGTCTCTCTAGCAAGTTCTGTTGATGTCACATACCAGATTATGGTCTTTTGAGCGAATGACCCCTGTGCCATTTAACTTGTGAATGTACAGTATTGAAATTAAAGCTGGGTCAGAGATTGCTCTATATGCAATGCATAGGTTGCCTCTGAACAGCCTGTATGAGACAGAGTAAAGTGACAATGATTTCAGTTTGTATGCATTAGACAGATCTTGAAGACCCTGAATTTTCTTTTTAAGAAACATTTGTGGTCTTTCCAATTGCTGCAGGTGTTTGGAAAATAACATACTAAAGGGTGATTGATCTGATGAGGGAAGAGTACTGGGGGATTATAATCTCTTTTTTCTGGAGGCAATGCCCTTACTTATGAGATGAGCAATATAAAATGCCCTTCTTATCACTGTGGATACATGGTGATTGAAGTAGAGTTTGCTGTCGACCTGTGTGCCCCGATCTCTCACCACTGATTGTGTGCTTAGGTTATGTTGAGCTCGCTAGAGGTTTCAATGATCGTTCCCAATTTGCAGTCATCAACAAACTTCGTCAGCCACAGTCTTTTAGTTTTAGCCTGTACTTCAGAGAAGTAGATTCTGAACAGTAGGGGTCCCAGAACCAATTCCTGTGGAACACCACTGGTTACGGGTCTGCTGGAGGAAGTGAAGTCCCCTATTTTGACCATATGAGTTCTATCAGTGAGCCAGTTTGCAACCCACCTGACAATATATGGGTTAATACCCAGCTGGGTGAGTTTATCAATGATGCCTGAGTGGGGGTTTGTGTCAAAGGCCTTGGCTAAGTCTAGGTAGGCCATATGCACAGATTTGCCCTCATTTAGGGCTTTGGTGAGTGTCCTGAAGAAGTCCACCAAGTTTAACATGCATGATCTTCCCTTGACAAAGCCAAACTGGGTGGAGTAGAGCATTTGGAGATTTCTTATATCTCTGTTAATAGGAGTCCATGATGATTTGTTCCATGGCCTCACAGATAAGGCTGGTCAGGCTAATGGGTTTATAGTTCCCATGGTCCATGGCTGCACCTCCTTTGTGCAAAGGGATGATGATAGTTGTTTTCCATTCTACTGGGACAAAGCCAGTGCATAGGCTGTTATTGAAAGTGTGCCCAATGGTGATGCTAATTCCTGTTTTAACCCATGTAGAACACAGCGCAGGGTGTTGTCTGGTCTCACAGAGGCTGTGTTTTTGACCTTGGAGGGCGTGTTTAAGATCTGCTCCTTGGAGATACTAGGTGGGGGACAGGTGTTAGGGATGCTTCAGTGTATCTATAGCAGAGAAAGAGGAGTGAACTGTTCACTGAACCTGCCAGCCAGCAGGTTTGCTATGTCCACAGGTTCTGCATATATAGTACCATTAATTACAAGTTCAGTGCAAATCTCATCCTTACCTTTGAGGTTATAGATGTAACTAAAGAATGCCTTATAGTTATACTTTGTTATGGAAGCTAATTTGGATTCATAGTTAGCTTTGGAGGACTTCACTAGGAGTCTTACTTGCTCGTTTAAGTTGAGGAGGGAATGTTTCCAGTTTTGAGACTGTTCCTTTTTACTCTTAGACAACAATAGCTTTTCCCTGTTGTATAGCCTATTAATGGCAATTGTCCAACAGCCAGGCTTGTTTTTCCTTGAAGATCTTGCTTTGGTTCTATTAGGTATGTCAGAGGCAATACAATTGTACAGGTGGTTGTATAAAGCATTGATGTATAACTCAACCTAGGTGTCTGTTCCATCAGTAGGGGTGGGGCTACGAAGCTATTTATGCAGTCATGTAAGAGGTTGTAATTGGCCTTGGAGAAGTTTTTTTGTCTAGTTGTTGCTAAGGAGGGTTGCTTTTTGTTACAGTTACTTCTAACGAGACTGATTTGTGGTCAGATCTCACAAGGGATGGCCACACACTGGAGGTGGTGCAGTGGTCCCCTATGTTGGTGAGCACCAGATCCAGTATGTTTGAGACCCTTGTGGGTGTGTCAACCAGTTGGTCCAGGGCATTGGAGTTAATGAAGTCCAGGAACCTTTGGGCAAGTGAGTTACAACACATATGATTTACCCAGTCAAAGGATGGGTAATTAAAGTCACCCAAAACCAGGGTGTTTGGTTGTATCTTGATTGACTCAAGGAGGGCATACCATCCCTGTACTTCTCCCTTATCAGACTCATTATCAAGTACAATGCTCCCTTTGGCATGTACCTTGCAAAGCACATGCAGCAGCTGGAGAGACCACAGAGGTTCCTGACCAGGAAAATCCAGGGTCTCAAACATCTATCCTATACAGATAGGCTAAAAGCCCTGTCCTTCTACTCAGTCTCATACAGACTGCTCAGAGGTGAACTATGTCTGGCATACAAGGCCATCTCCGACCCAGCCTTGATGGAGTTGTTGCATATCCGTAAGTCAACTCCACTCATGCAATTCACACATAAGGCTTCAACCTGGTCTGTGACATTAATAGAACTTGTTGGTGGGATAGCTTTGTGTCCCAAAGACTCTTCCATCTGTGGAATAGACTCCCTCTCCATGTCAAGCAGAGTACATCTCTAGCTTTCTTTAAGAGGAACCTGGACGACTGGATGTAAACAGAAAGTACACCCCTGGGATCCCACCTGTATCCCTGCTGGACAGGGGAAACAAGTCCTGACTTTGTGAGAACATAGGCAAAATTCTTGGCTAGGCATATAAGGGCCTCCGGGCCAATAGCCTAGTATCATCCTATGAACCTATGAACCTAGATCCAAGTAGGCTGAGTGGATGTCCTGATTCATGAAGGTGGTCCTGTAGCTGGCAATGGCCTGAAGAGGGGTCTTACCTCCAGTCAATTGCACCTGAAGTAATTCAAGGGAATTGTGCTGTTTAACCAAACTAGAAGTGTATTTATCTTTAATGAATATTGATATACCATTTCCTTTAGTTCTCATACCTTTAGTTTGTGGTCTGAATGTGTGGAAGGAAATATAACCTGGCATAGCTGGGGTGCTCTCCACAGCCTTAAACCATGTCTCAGTGACTGCACAAATGTCAGCATCTTCCAAGGTGAGGACTGTTTCCAGTGAGTGCAGTTTCTGGTTTAGACTCCTAGCATTTAACAGAATAACCTTCAGGTTGTTCTTAGAGGGTATTTTTACATCACACATTTTGTGACATTGCCTAAGAAAGGCACTATGGGGGTGGCAAAAGCCTTAGGCTGTAACTGAAATCCCAGGGGTGACAGATGAAGACCATCTCTGGCAAAGCATCAAGGTCCGTCAACCATGTCATCCCAGGCTGACAGCTATTGGATCAGTTTTGAATGACACCAGAAACTAAGCCAATTGTTGAGGTCAATCATTTTTTGTTTGTACTGAGGTATCATCCTAGGTGAAGGTAAAATGCTGCTTAAGGATAGTAACATACCTGTCTGAGACACATAATCAGAGAGCTCAGTCATGTCTCTCTTCATATATTCCAGTGTGGTATGTCTCTAGTCGTTTACACCAACAGGGACTATGACAGAGTCATAACAATGCCTGCTGTTGAGACAGTTGAGTGCGTGTGTGATGTGGTAGATCCTGACACCTGACAGACAGCTGACCGTGACTTTTTCCTTATCCATCCTGATGAGAGCGACATCTGTGTGTCTCTCAACTGAGTCACCTATAACTAAGATGTTTCTTTTTGTATTATACCTTAGGGGCTTGACTGGTGAGATACTGGTGTGCGATATCTTATATGTACTATGTTCTGCAGAGGATGCATTATGTGAATTGCACTTTTGTTTGTGTTTGGGAGGTCTCTGAAGTTTATGTAAGCGTCTGGTAAAGACATCCGTATATTATATGTTGTTAGTTTGGTAGGTACAGGAGGTGAGGTATGCATGCTGACAACCTACTTACTATCAGATGAACTGACTGGTGAGCGTGAGAGCCTGGATTCTAGGTTCTTGATATAGATGTATCTCTCACATCATGAATTTGTCTGGACTAGAAAAAGTGGGTTGTCAGTGTACATGAGGAAATTGCTACATTACCTCAGGATGCCCATGTTGACAGTCTGGTTGGAGAAACTGTGGGAAATTGTCCATCGATATTGCTAAGTAAGTTCATGTGGTCAGAAAAGAGGGAGAGGACAGGAAGGACCAGGTAAAGCAGAGGACAGGAGAAATGGACAAAAAATACTAAGGGCTAGTGGGTAGAATCTGTGGTACCTCAGGAGCTTTGCTGAATGTATCACCTGTCAGTGAGGGACAATCACAAATACTCACCAATGGAGCATCAGCAGAGTACTGAGGGAAAATTTTCAGGCAGAGGTGTTTGTGTCTATAACTGCCAAAGATGCCCACTGCTGCTCGGTAGTGCATGATGTGCACACAAGCACAAACCCGCACAAACGTGGTGCTTATGTAGCAAACAAGAGTAAACTGACTTAAACAAATTATTTATTTATTTATGCATTTGCATTTGTTTACTGGGAGGTCTACTGGGCCAGGGTGAGCCCGTTTTCAGTAGAGGCCCATGGAGAAAAGCTCAAAAAACAAAACATGATAAAGCTACAGAATCAAAATACCAGAAATCAAGCAGTGATGGTACAGAACACTACATTACAGAATAGGTGATACAATAAAATAGATAATACTAGTTATACAGATGTTAGACTTTAAGTATTAAAACCAAACAAGAATACTATTGATGACAAGGGATAATAGCGAATGTGTGAACAATACAGTATTGCAGTTTTGCAGTAGAGAGAGAAAGATGGAGAACAGCAGATTAACGATTCTGAAAGTAAGGTATAGCCTTAGAGCTATTGTTATATAGGCAGCAAGAATGACTAGAAGATATGGTAGGTAACTGAAATAGATTGTGTGTGGCTGGGTGGCACATGTTCGACTTAGTAAGTTGGAAGCACTGAATGTATATATGAGGAATCGGAGCCATAAGTGAGATGGGCAGGAAAAGTAGGAAGGCTAGGAATATTGGATTTGTTTATAGTCAGTGCTGGTACATGCACAGAGCCAATGGGAGAACAAGTGCTGTTTCAGGGAAGACTTAAAGTATTCAGGGTTACTAGTAGACCTAATTGAAGGAGGGAGAGCATTCCATAGTTTTGCTACAGTGTATGGGTGATGCATTTGACCGGCGGAAAGGTTAGGTTTTGCTACATTAAGGAGCATTTGATTGACTGATCACTGAAGTCTATTTGGGTGATACATGGTGAACAGAGAGGAGAGGGCAGGACAACTAGAAGGCTTATAGATTAGCTTTTGAGCTGTGGTAAGTTGCATGTATGTTAGATGTTCTAGCCAGTTTAGACATTGGAGTGATACACAGTGGTGGAAGGAGTGTTTGGCACTAGTTACAAATTTTGCAATTTTATTGTAGCATGGCTCAAGTCTGGATTTAAGAGAGGGCTGTATGTTACTAAGGAAAGGTGAACCATAGATCAAGGATGGAAGTAGAAAGGAAGAGGCAAGGGGTAGTCTTGCTGCAGAGGTGAGGAAGTGTTTGTGCCTGTGCAGGATGCTTAAGTTTCTGATTTTTTTTTTTTTGATGTTTGTGTTAATATGCTGGTTGAAAGTTAGGTGTTCATCAATGACAACCCCTAGAAGTTTGTTATATGGGACTACTTCAAGGCAAGTATTGTTGAGTGATTTGATGGTTAATTCATTTTTGGTTAGGGGTGCTGTTTTTTGGGGATGAATAACATGAATTTGGTTTTATTAGCATTTAGGGCTAAATTGTTATTTTACATCCAGGTTTCAGTGGAGGCGAAAGCATTTTGGGTGAGTGTAAGTAGTTCTGAAGTAGACTTGGCCATGAAGATGATGGTGGAGCCATCTGCATATTGGGTGACTTTAGCATGGGGTATGCTGGTATGGAAATCGTTAATGAAAATGTTGAAGAATAAAAAGCTCAAAACCGAGACCTGTTCCAGCAACCTTCAATCAGATGAGTTCTAACTGCACACTCCTGCCACTAGGGTGCAGGGGAACCCTCTTTAACAAAAGATGACCTGGTTCAGTGCTCAAGTTATACAAACAGAACTAGACTCAGCAGGTCTAAATCTAGTCTATGCTACATCAAAGTGCAACAATTGCAGAAAAAACAGTTTAAATAAGTAATGATATGTTAAAAATGCAACAACAGTTCAAATAAGCAACAATATGGTAAAAATGCAGTTCAAAAGTGCAATATACAATGAAAAAGTCTACTTAAGTTTTGTGGAGATCAGCAGATGGTTTGGATTATCAGAAAAATACAGCAGAACAGTAGCTGGTCACCAAACTCTGTGGAGCTTTGCTAAAACAAGCGCAAATCCACACAAGCGTGGTGCTTATGTAGCAAACAATGTAGATGTATATGGTTAGTTCAACTGGAAAGAGTTTTAACCAAGAAAATTAAAGGCTCTCAATCCTTCAACTATCCCAGAACATTATCATGGCTCTCCTTATACTCCATAGCCTACCTGTGACCTGTGTTTAGGTTTTTGAGCTATGAAAGACCTAATCCAATTTGACCTTCTTTTTCTTCACAAAATGAGTACCTCTACAAACTCCCACAATAAAGACCAAAATCCTACCAAAGCATAAACCAGACTCACAAGAGGGATACATTCCTAACCTGGCGTATTCCCAACCTGTAGAATAAGTTGGGACTACAGGTCAAACAAAGTACTATTTTAGTTGCCCTTAAGGATAGTTTTGCTGACTGGGTGGGGCGACACAAAGTTACACCAGGCTTGACATGTAAGACCCTGTGCAATTTGGGAGGTAAGCAATGCTAAGTGCTTGACAATGGTGGCAAGAACTTTTAAGTTTGTCAACTTAAAGGTATATATGGCTAGGTATCTTATGGCTTCTCAGTGATTGCTTGGCTAGTATTATTTTAATGTTTATATGTTCCTAAAATATTACTCTCATTGTCAAGTGCTTCAGAAACAAAGAAAGGGATATTCACATTTAAGGAAACATTGCTGTTAATCCAGTATTAAGCACCATACAGTATTCACAACCAAGAAACATAGTTTGTATCCCTTAGAAGAGGAGGACAACCCACGAAAAGTGACCCAGGGCAGGAGAACGTGCAGATGGACATGGAAGAAATTTTCCAAGATGTTTCTAACAACTAATATACATAAACGGTCGTTTCATATAACTGACTGATTTTGGAATGTCATCTGTGCCTGCCATTTGGAAAAAAATATTGGCTCAGACATTGCAAGGAATTCCTAATATGTCATGCTATCTATATACTATCCTGTTGATAGGTAATATTGGTTGGCTGGCACCTTGAAATCTAAGTAAAAGTCCTAGACAGAGCAAAATGGTATGTACTGTGAGTAAGAGACAGGTATGAGTTTCTCAAAAATGACCTTTCATTCTTTGTGCATGTGACTGACAAAAGTGGAATGCACAAGCTGCAAAACAAGGTGGAGGCCTTTGAATTTGCTCACAATGAGGCCATATTTAGCACTAATGACATAAAATCACAAGTTTTGAGCAAACTTCTTGATAGTGTTATGCTACCGAATGGATCTTTAAGGAAATAGATGGAAGATTGTAAACAACTGTTCAAGGAAACAAAGAAAATGATCAAACCAGATGTTGCTCTTATGCACACTGGCCCATCTTTGCCTATTAAGCTGGCATATGATACTCAGACTTATGGAGCTGTCATTGCTGCATCCAGTAATCTCCAGCATGCTCCAGAGAGGCACTGTGCATTTCCTTCAAGGTTACTATTTAGAATTAAATGTAAATGTGCTTAGATAGATACTGAAGTCCTCAGCCTGGATCTGAGAGTTGTATAATTTGTCCAGTACTGACACAGAAAAAGTTTCATGGTGGTTACACACCATGATCCACGACTAACCATATTCTACTCAAGCAAGGGAGCCCCCATGATGACTGCAGACAGCTTATAACAATAACCACTGTTCCTACAGAAACTTTTATATGATGCTGAAAAGCCTGAAGAACCAGCAGTGGTGGATCTAATCATTGTGCATTCCATAAGTAGCAGTTGTTATATTTATCAGTGATGAATGTTGCTACACAAGGAGAAACCAAAGTGAACCAGTAGTGATGTCTGCTGCTAGGAAGGAATACCTGTCCACATGCCAGTGAACTTCCTAGTACACGCATCATTCTGATTATGCTCTTAAATTAGCAGAAAGATAAGCTTGTTATCCACCTTTCTGACATCAGAATGGTGCATAAGAAACTCTCTTATGCACCTTTGACAACTGCTCTGAGTGGATCTCACTCTGCAATGCGCGTACACACACACACACACACACACACACACACACACACACACACACACACACACACACAAACAACAGTGCTGGAAAAGTTCTGATAGCTTTAAAAGTTGTAAGACACTTCACATTGCCACATAACCACACATCCACATGAAAGACACACCTGTGCACAAATGGGTCTATGTCAGATGATTAACTTTTTGGAAAATCGAAAAAAATATCAAAGAGCTCATATGATCAAGTTTTTGAAAACTTGAACATCAAAAAAAAAAAAAAAAAAAAAAAAATCTACCTTTTTTACATTTTTGCAGGGGGAAAA
The DNA here is from genome assembly GCF_019279795.1 of Protopterus annectens. NCBI lineage: Eukaryota > Metazoa > Chordata > Ceratodontiformes > Protopteridae > Protopterus > Protopterus annectens. The sequence goes on along the minus strand of NC_056726.1, from coordinate 1,629,198,975 downwards.
GCCCCCTGCACCTCACACCCCATGCAAAATTTATATACCAACGCTGAAATCACACTACAGTGAAGAAAATGGTAAATTTCTCGATCCTCGCTGCACCGTGATCTCCATTCAAAAGCTTTGAGTTTTCAAAAACTCGATCATATGGTGTTGAGCATATGGAGTTTAAGTTTCTGAAAACTGGATCAACTAATAGGAACCAATGCGCATGCGCACACACACACACACACACACACACACACACACACACACACACACACACACACACACACACACACACACACACACACACACACACACACACACACACACACACACACACACACACACACACACACACACACACACACACACACACGCACACACACACACCCTGGCGATATGAACTGTGTAATAGCTTGTAACCTGCTTGTTGATCAGGGAGATATTGTACTTCTGCTTACTGTCTGAGGCAGCAGTAAGTACTGCATGTAAAACACCTTGTGCTTCTACACTTCATTTTTTCTGTGTATAAGTTGAAGGACTTTGAAGCAGTTAAAGCTCCATATACTACAAAGAATTGTATCAGTGACATGTTCCTGTATGTTGTGAGGCTCTAGAGGGACAATTCCAGTCAAACAAATTTTTAGAGTTTGTCGAATATTATAGATGAGGGGCACATGGAAACAGCAGAAATGAAGTCCCTTGCTTGTGGTTTCATTTGGTGGTTTTGCATTGATAAGGAAACTGATGATTTAGCCAAAAGTTTCAATGACTATTAAATGATCCAAGCTGTACCATCATAGCACTGTTGCTTTCTTTAGGATGAGCACCTACACCAGAACAATGTATTTATATCAACTTGGCCTGCTTTTCTTGCACTCAGTGTTCCTAACTGTGATGGAAACACACTCAAAGTGGCCAAAGGTAATCTCCATCCAGTCAGTTACATCTGAAAAAGCAGTATCAATATTAAAGGCAAAGTTAAAACAAATATTGCCTTAGCAAACTGTCAGTGGCAATTCTCCATAATTTTCATTGGAAGTATTCAAGACATTTTTGAAACAGAATGCTTTTCAACATTTTATGCCAGCACCACAACCACACAGCCAAGAAGGCTCTATATGGAACCAGTTACTTGTTAGTTCTGTAATTTTTGGCCAGTATATTTATTAATTTCAGTAAACCTGGTTAGGAGGACAAATACCTGCTCAATAATAACATCGCTGATGAAGTGCTCATGCCTTATTGTATGACACTGTTGTTACAGCAGTTTGTGGAACTAAGAAGTAACGTATGGTACAAACTGTTTCAGGGACTGGATGTGTGCTGTATAATGTTTAAATGGGATATGGAAGATGATTTAGATCCAGTTTCTAGATAATGGAGTTTTGAATAAGTACCTGAAGAGCAAGATAATAAAACCAAGTGGCATCTGTCTGTCACACAGTCCAGCACAATGGCAGTTATCTATGGACGAAGCTCAAAAACACATGCCATTGTACTTTGGACATGGGATGGGACTATGGGCTCTGCATGTACAAAAAAAGTCTCCTACTGCTGTCATGATGGTGCTGTTCTGAGCTTGCGTAATTTGCTGGTCTATGGTCAAGTGCTGAGGGTGTTTGTTGCTGAGGAGCATAGAGGGGCCCTGGGATATGGCAGATTGCAGACAGCAAAAGAAGAGCAAAAAAATAAAATAAAATAATGTGAATTCTGAGAAATCATTCATGCTTTAAAAAGGTATGCACTATACATGTGGTAAGTCTTAAAGCTTTGTGACATCAGTGCTTAATTACCGATTCATCTGTGCTTTTTGTCATTAGGCAGAATGACAAGCAATCCAAATGGCAGCAGCTCATACAACTACATGGTGGAAGAACATGATGGAATGTGAACAAGGACTTATAGTAGTTACAGCTAAGAACCGCTTGTAGGTGTGAAGGAGAGGGTACTGCTGTGCCGTGTGACAATCACAAACATGAAATTAATTACCATACTGGGATAAGTAATATCCAGAATGGGAAGCACATTCATTCTGGGACAAAATATTACGTACATGGCTTGACAACATTACTTTTCTCTGGTTGTGGAGTAAATACCTGTAAAAGTTAATAGAGCAGTGATCAGTGATGCTGTCTTACAACCCTTGATCCTCTGCTTCACTTACTGTTAGGGCATCTTCTGTGTAGTATCTGCATGTCCTGTCTGTATATATTTTCTCCTCAGCTTCCTTACAAATCCCAAAGGCAAGCAAGCAGGTAAAAAAAAAGATCTATCAAATTGCCTGTAGATGTGCTTGTATTTTAAGGAATGTCATGTTTTTCAGGAATGGTTCTCTGATTTATACCTATTAGTTGCTTAAATAACTTTGGCATGTCTGCAACCCTGAACAGGTCGAAGTGGATATCAGAAAATGAATGAATATAATCTAAATCTCAGCACTAGAATTCCTAATCTAGCCATCCATCCAACCATCCACAAGCCCTTTTCCCCATTTTTGTATATGGGGTCAGGGTGTCAGTGATCTTCAAAAGTGACGATCATTTAGAGCCAAGGTTTACACCTCTGGGTGGCTAGCCCTGCTGAGGTAGTTCTTCCTCACCACACTGTTGCACATGCAGTCACACCTATGGCCATTTTAGAGTGTCCAATCCACCTACTGCATGTCTTTGGAATGTGGGAGAAAATCATGTGAACACAGGGAGGACATGCAGACTCCGCACAGAATTAGTACATCCACACATAGTCCCTAGCAGAGAATTGAACCTGAGAAACCTCTTGCTGTGAGGTGGCAACACTACCCTATGTGCCAATCACACAAGGTCTTGCTCCTGCTAAAAATAGTAAATAAGACGAATTAGCTTATGTGTTTTTTTCCTGATTATCTTTGTATAGTTCAGTCTGTGTATTCTAATTTCTTGCATAATGAAGCAAAAATGTACTGTTCCTGTTGTCTAGGTAGGCTGTATGATTCCAAGGATGTTTTGGAATATCCAGTGAGTCTCTATTTGATATATGTCAGTAAATTTAAAGATATCCTGGTGATTCAAATTTCCCCAAGGTTACTCTGCCATATTAAGAAAATTCCCCCCCCCCAAAAAAAAAGACAGTATGTACTAATATAATTGGTCAAAATGATGGTAGTGACATTTTGAACATTCACTCTGATGTGTTATTTCTTTGTTTGTAAGTTTTGACAGCATTATATGAATGCAACTTATGGCTACTTAGATTTTAAGTCTGTACCAGCAGAATTGTCTTTGCAACTATACTGCCCTACCTGCAAGCCATGTTTTCTTATTATAACTTACTTCTTCTTTGAGCAAGCAGGCATGAGTTGGTTGTAGGTTAATTATTTCATCATCTAGATTATTTTCCCAATGACTTGGTATTTTGGACTGACAGACTTCATTCGGTGGACAGAAGTGCCTGGTATATGCCTCTCTGTCAAATACTATAACCCAATATACTTCCGGTTTTGTTTTTCTGGACAACCTTACTGCAGCCTCTGCACATGCTGAAGGTGGCAGCTTTAGAATGTGGCCAGAAGGGGCTTCTGTGAAACCACTTTCCCCTTGCCTTTTATGTATGTCTGGATTGCTTGCAGACCCAGAAACCACCTTTTAGATTGTTTCTTCACTTTGCCCCTGCTATACCTTGAACAGCCAATGTAATCTCTGTCATCTTTTGTCTATTTTTTGCAGTTCCTAGCTACAATGTCTCTGCCTGTTTTGTGGGATTGATCCCTTTTTTGGGTGCCTACTGCATTTTGTCTCATTTTGGACTGCTGTTTGGCCTGCAGTCATGAGAATGTCATGCTTTAGCAGTTATTCTCTATTACTGGCCAAGAATGGAGCAATGCTGCAGAAGCGAAGAATAAACATGATTTCAAATTGGATTGTAAATTTCATATTTCATGCTAGTTTTTAAATCAGGATTACAGAAGGTAAGACTCTGTTGGGTCTTGTTACTGTGAGACACTCCACTCATTTTCATTCCTCAGTCTTACATATTATTTTACACATCACTCCAGTCTGAAATTATGTATTTTTCAGCATGGTTTAACTGCATAAACTGCTTTTAAGATCTATTCTGTGACTTCAGCTAAATGTTAGTATGTGGTCTGGGGTGGCTGTGGTGGTGCAGCAGTTAGTGTTGTTGCCTCACAGCAAGAAGTTTTCTGGTTCAATCCTCAGCTGGGGTGCCTTCTGTGCAGAGTCTGCATGTCTTCCCTGTGGTTGTGTGGGTTTCCACTGGGTGCTCTGGTTTCCTCCCAAATACATGCTGTAGGTGGATTGGACACTCTAAATTGGCCCTAGGTGAGTGTGTGTGCCTTCTGTGGAAGGGTGGGTGCTGGGCTGGCAACTTGACACTGTAAAACTCCACTACCACTCATGAGCAGACAAGTGATCCCCTGTGGTGACCCCTAACTGGGAAAAGAAGAAGAAGTTAGTATGTAGTCTGTGGCATTCAAGACTTCTGTTTCACCTTATTGCTCTGCATATGATAGGCTGGTAGGCCAAAGTGCTTTCTTGTGCTAGTGGCTCAACAGGTAGTTTACTTGCCATTGGTGCTGGATGATACGAACGTTGTTGGTTCTATTCCCATCCTAGGAGAGTGGTTTCAGTACATTAAGGACTGCTACATGTCTGAATGTGCTGTCATTCAGATGAGAAGATAAACTATGTTCCCATCTGGTGGAAGTTCAGGTGGATATAAAAGATCCCATGCTGCCTATCAGAAAGAGCAGGTGAAGTTACCTGATGGTCTAGCCAAATTTTCCCATAGTCAGTATGAATATGACCTCAGGTCTCTCATGAAAAGAGGCCACTTGCCTAGCAGGACTAAGCCTATCAACAAAGGATATATAGATAGATAAATAATTATGTAAATAAATATAATACTTTCTTGATTAGGGTTTTATAAGTGAATTCCATCAAAAAATCAGCAATGTCTAGCAGTTCACATGATTATCAGTATTTACTTCGCTATTGATCTCTAAGGATTTTAACAAGCCTAGCCCTGATTTACAATGGCATTAATTAGCCATTTATGTTTTGCAATATGAATCTTGAAACACAAGTGAGCTAACATTGTTTATTCTATCTCTTACAATAATTTCATTTACTTTAATTAATGTTAACAAATTGTGTATTATAGATGCCAGTTTTATTTTCCACTATGTCATTTGAAACATTTAACATTAGCATATTTATTTAGACTTTTCCCATTCTGCTTTGTGATTGGTGGCAGTTGAGGAGCTCATTAGCATAGGTCATATGCTACACCCCATTAAACTTAAACCCTTTTTTCATTCATTTTGCCAGTTCAGTTTGAAGCTTTTGCCTGTTGCTTTATAACTGGGGTAATTTCCAGTAAACTAATAAACAGAATAGAGAAGGGGACTACCTCTTCTTGAGACAACAGTCAAATTAATTATAGCTGTGTTTGTTCTTGGATTGTCATTTCTAAACTGTTCCCCTACATTTACAAAAATGTACTGATATTTTAATCTGTAACTTCAGCTAATCTATATTATGGGGTCTGTGTTGTTCGGGACTAATGTTTCAACCTATTTTTTTTTTGCCTATGATGGCCTACCAGCCCATCGTCTTTTCTCCTATTACTATGCTGCCTAAGCGATACTTATTACATTTGATCTAGAGTGGCTGGCTTGCTTCATGAGGATACTCATGCCAACTAATTTTTCTTAGATTTGGATTTTGTTTTTAATCTTTCCCCTCTGACCCAGTACTCACTAAGTGGAACTTAAATGGACTTCCCTTCCTGAACAGTTGCTGTTTATTACAGAGACCTTCATTTTCCTTTTTGCCTGCTTAATGTGCCCTGTCCATCCTTGATTTATATCGCTGCTGTTTTGGCATGAGTCACAGTTATCAGGCAGGAGTAGTAGCAGTCTGCATTTCACTTTGCTGTGGGGATTGTTACTAAGGACAGTCAAAGAGGTACTGAGCTGCTTTTCTGATGTGCAGGCATGCGCAATCATTTCATGGTTAAAGTCTGGCATATTACATTGCACTTATATTTTTTTAGAGAGACGATATGACTTTTATTCAGGATGAGGAAAATTCACTACATCTGTAATGAGTTAAGGTTACATCAGAAGTAAAAATTATTTATTTCTCTCTTTATATATATATATATATATATATATATATATATATATATAATTATATTTCTCTCTATATATATATTTATATATGATTTATATATTTATACATGGATCTACTTTCATTGAATGAATGTTCGATCCACTGAATTTTACTTACCAGAACTTAATCCACCAAAACTCCACTTAAATGAACCAACGGACTGCCTAATTCTCTTCACAGACAAAGGAATCACTTGACCACCATGGTGAACTATGCTCTGTTCCCATGTAGTGCGATCTTAGAGTTGGTATATTTAAGTAGGGGGTGTGTGGGGCAAATCCCCCCACATGGGGGGTGTGCGGAGCAAACCCCCCCCCCACTTTGGTGGGTTTAGTTGTTTCCATTTTGTTTGGTTTCCATGGTGGTCAAGCAGTTCCTTTCCCAGTGAAAGGAATTTGGCAGTTCATTAGCTTGATTAAGTGGAGTTTCAGTGGATTAAGGTCAGGTAACTTAAATTTGGTGGATTGTACTTTCATTCAATGAAAGTAGATCCTTATACATATATACGTGTGTGTGTGTGTGTGTGTGTGTGTGTGTGTGTGTGTGTGTGTGTTACAACCACCAAAACTCCTTCTGCTGATCAAAGCAACATGTTATTGCCAGTTTCAACACTAAGTTGCATTTAAATCCTTAAGGCCAGAATAGCAATGCTAGGTATATTTTTGTACTTGAGTAGCCAAGTAAAATTTCTTGAAAGGTTTATTAAGAATTGTCAAAGATGCATTGACATATAACCTTTTATACCTACTAAATGCAGGGCCTTATAGGCATTTTAGTGTCACAGTATGGTATGTCACAGTATACGCAGTTTCCATTAAGGATGAGTATACACCTTCTCATAGGAACATAGGAATAACACCAGGAAACAGTCACAGGGACCATAAGTGGCCTATCCATATACATCTTTAAGTAGACACACTTAAAAGTTCTTCCCTCCCATTATGAGCATGTAATAGTGCTCACCTTCCAAATCCAACAGGGCCATATATAATATCCTTGGTGTAAATTTACATTTACCCATCCAGTCATCAGGGCTACCCTTAAAGGCAGACATAGTAGCACTTTGTTTGACCTCTAGTGGTAACTTATTCCATAGGCTGGAAGTACATTGAGTTAGGAAGCTATCCCTCCAGTGAGTTTTGTGTTATATGTTGGTATATATAAGTGTATGAAGAGCCATTGGTTTTGCAAAGAAATTGGAGGTCAGATAGGACTGAATTTTTTATGTCTTGTAAAGCAAGACATGGCTTACCTCATTGCAGCTGGTAGGCTACTAAGTATATGAAAAGTTGAGATAATCAATTGTAGTTTTTGAAGGGTTTAAGACCTATAATATTTTAGGTTAAAATTGTTAGGGCCTTTCCAGTTGAGCGATATTCTTGGATTTGTACATATTAAAGGGGCATTATTTTCAGTGATGGGTCTGATAAGAGAAGCGTACATAATAAGATAACTTCTTTGGATCCCTTTGAAATGAACTGGGGCTGATAGAAAGATTTAATGACTATGGATCACAGTGGCCACCAAGATCCTCCAAGAGGGTCTTACCCAAACCGATATCCAGTTTCAAAATCATAGATTAAAACTTAATGCCAAAAAAATGTATAATAGTATCCTTCTGGGAAAAAAAATAAACAAGTCCCTTGTAACAATCACATTGATAACACGCCACTGAAAATTGATTCAGTACTTAGGGTAGTGGGAACCTATGTATACAGCAAACTGCCCTTCGATCACCATGTATTCACTCATGTAAGAAAGACCTTTTTCATTGTACAGCTTATACTAAGGGTATTGTGTACTGGTCCTGGGCTGTGTTTATTCCACTGTATTGTGCACTTATCAGGCCAATTAGTGAGTATAATGCCCCCTTCAGTATGTACCTGTTCAAACATTTGACAATCTGAATGCCCACAATTCTTTCTTACTAAGATAATTAAGGGCCTAAATCATAAATACTATGTGGACTGTCTCAAAGCCTTGTCTCTCTCCTCAGTGTTATACAGACTACTGAGGAGCATTCTCTGCCTTGTGTACAGAGCTTCAGCAGACCAAGCTAGGGTGGGCAGCTGTAACTACTGTAAAAGACGTGTTATTAGCGGTATACCCCAGGGTTTAGTATTTGAGCCACCTTGGTTTCACATTTACTTATTGGAAGTCAAAGTTAATGTAAAAAGTTTGTGACTTACCAGGTTTTCAGATGACTGCAGACTTGGTGCCATCATAAATTCCCCAGAGGACACCAAGTTACTCCTAGAGGGCCTCTCCTGAACAAATAGCTGGAGTCAAAACCATGGACTAAAACTAAATACCAAAATGTGTAAAAAAATCCTTCAGCAAGCATGACTTCCCTTGTAACTATCAAAATAACACACCCCTGAAAATTGATCCCATAGTTAAGGGTCTAGGAACCTATGTCAACCAATGAACTGTCATTTGATTCATAGATTCATTGACTGTTACTAGGCTAATGACCCAAGGGGCCTTTCTAAACCTAACTAAGTTTTCTTAAAATAATAATGATGTCTTGCATCCAAATAGGACATTGAAGGTCAGGCATTCATAAGCTACCTCTGTCCATAATGGACATGGGTGACAGGCCTGGTGTAAGTTTCCTATTTCCCATCCACTTGTCTAGGTTGTGCTGAAACTGTGTAACAGACGAACTTCACTTGGATGGAAAGCCTGTTCTATAGGAGAGGCAGTCTCTTGGACACATATCTGTCTCTTTAGCATGTTTTGTTTATGTCACAGTCAAACTTCAGGTCCCTAGATCTTGTATTTCTGGTTCTCTTTGACTTATAAATATGTAGGAGATTCATAAGTGTGGGGTTTGCAGATGCCTTATAAACCAGGCATATATCACCCCTCAGCAATCTATAGCAGACTGAGTAGAGGGAAAAGGCTTTAAGGCACTCTGCATAAGGCAGGTTTGTTATGCCTTGTATTATTTTTGTAAGGAACCTTTAAGGCCACTCTAGTTGCTGCATATACCTGGTCAGATACATAACAAAGGCAGCCTTGTATTCTATGATTGGTCAGTGGGATAATGACCTAGATGTGATGCCCTTACTTATAAGTTGTGCAACTTAAAAGGATTTCCTCACCACTACTAGGCTACTGTCTACGTGGAGACCCGGATCCCTGACCACTGGGTCGACTGTTAGGTGTGTATTATCAACATGGTAATTTGCCAGGATGGTTGATTTCACAAAGGGAGCAATTATACATTTCTTAGCATTGAGTTTAAGATTATGGCTTTGGCACCATCTGTTAGTCAGAGCTAGACCTTCTTAAAGAATGCTAGTGTCTGCAGTGGAGGTGATGATCTGCAAACTTGGGTCAGCCATAAACCTTTAGCATTTGCTTCCATTTCAGAGAAATAGATTCAACAAAGGGACAGGCTCAGTACAGAGCCCTGGGGGACTCTGCTAGTGACTGGCTTCTTGGTGGAAGTGGCCTCATCTATTTTGACCTCCCGGGTTCTATCAATGAGCCAATTGGCTATCCAGAGGGTGATAAAAGGGTTATACCTAAATTGGTGAGCTTGTCTATAATGCCTGAGTGGGGTATTGTATCAAAAGCTTTGGCCAGGTTGAGGTAAGTTGTGTGCACAGTCTTACCTTCATCCAATGCTTTGGTGACCCTCTCAAAAAAGTCCACCAGATTTAATAAGCATGACCTTCCTTTAACATAGCCAAATTGTGATGGGTCCATCATTTGCAGACTACCTATGTCCTCATTTATCATGTCCACTTTCCACAGCACTCTTTCTTGATCTATCCAAGGCCTTCAATATGGTTGACCATCAACTACTCCTCCACACTCTGAAGGCCGTCTCCTTAGATTCCCACTCTCTACAATGGTTTTAGTCCTACCTTTCTGGTAGACAACAGGCAGTCCTATGGCATGACAAGCTATCCACCCAGCTACCCATCCTCCTAGGAGTCCCCAAGGCTCTATATTAGGTCCCCTTCTCTTCTCCATCTTTATTAATGATCTACACTCCATCATCCCAAATGCCACCTGCATTCAATATGCAGATGATTCCACTTTGATCTGCTCAGCCTCCTTTCCTTCTGAACTAATGACAATAATCCAAAACACTTTCAACACCATTGAAAACTGGCTCAGTAATCAACTACTGCTCTTAAATCCTAAAAAAAAAATAGGCTGCTTCTTTTCTCCCCCACCCACAGGTCCTCCCCTCCATTCTTTACCACAAACTCTAATAATGGCCCCATTATCTCCCCTGAAGTCTACACCAAGCTTCTGGGAGTTATTATAGACAATAACCTCAAATTTGATATTAATATCAATCAGACCATCAAAACCATTAATAAAAAACTTGGCTCCCTCTATAAAATCAATAGTTTCCTTTTGCCTCTTGCTAGAACTGCCATTGCCCGATTCCATTTACTCTCTACCCTTCTTTATGCCTCCCCCCTACAAACCTTAACAAAACCGACCTAAATAAATTATCCTGCTGTTACCTTCACATTGCTAGGTTTGCTCCTGGCATGGCATATAGGACACACCGCTGTCATAATCTAAATACTTTAGGATGGCTTGAACTGCCTACTCTACTGCAGTTCAACCAGCTCATAGTAGCACAGAAAGTCCTCAACCAACCAGATAACACACCTGCACTTAGAAACATTATCTGCCTCTACTATACCCACAGGCCTCTATGCTCATCTAATAGACTACTTTTACTAAAATTCAAATCCAACAACCTGGCAGGGGATGCTCTGTTTGCCAACTCTGTTGGAAAAACTTGGAACTTACTTCCTGCCCACATTACCCAAGAATCCTCACTACCCCTATTCAAGAAAAGTCTCAAAAAATATTTTAAATTACTCAGGCTATGTCCTTGCTCTACTCCTAACTAGCACCATCTCTATACTCTTCATAAGACATCTCAATGGAATTTATCTATCTAAGTATGCTTTAATACACATGAATGTAAGTATGCTATATTACAGATGAATTGTTGTCATAAATTGCTTGCTCTGTCAGTCTATGTAAAATATGTTTGTACTATATTCACTTCTGTTGTGTTGCTATGTGGAGCTTTTCTCCCCAAGCCGCTGCTGAAAATGGACAGGTCCCCTTCTCTTCTCCATCTTTATTAATGATCTACACTCCATCATCCCAAATGCCACCTGCATTCAATATGCAGATGATTCCACTTTGATCTGCTCAGCCTCCTTTCCTTCTGAACTAATGACAATAATCCAAAACACTTTCAACACCATTGAAAACTGGCTCAGTAATCAACTACTGCTCTTAAATCCTAAAAAAAACTAAGTTGCTTCTTTTCTCCCCCACCCACAGGTCCTCCCCTCCATTCTTTACCACAAACTCTAATAATGGCCCCTTTATCTCCCCTGAAGTCTACACCAAGCTCCTGGGAGTTATTATAGACATCATCATCATTTTTCGGCTTTTCCCGTTAGGGGTCGCCACAGTGGATCATCTCTTTCCATTTCTTCCTATCCTCTGCATCTTGCTCTGTCACACCAACCGCCTGCATGTCCTCTCTCACCATGTCCATAAACCTTATCTTAGGCCTTCCTCTTTTCCTCTTACCTGGCAGCTCCATCCTTAGCATCTTTTTCCCAATATACCCATCATCCCTCCTCGGCACATTTCCAAACCAACGCAATCTCGTCTCTCTTGCTTTGTCTCCAAACTGTCCAACATGAGCTGACCCTCTAATATACTGATTCCTAATCCTATCCATCCTAGTCACACCGAGTGCAAATCTTAACATCTTTAACTCTGCCACATCCAGCTCTGACTCCTGCTTTTTTGTCAATGCCACTGTCTCCAACCCATATAACATAGCTGATGTCACTACCCTCTTGTAGACCTTCCCTTTCACTCTTACTGGTACCTGTCTGTCACAAATCAATCCTGACACTCTTCTCCACCCATTCCACCCTGCCTGTACTCTCTTCTTCACCTCTCTTCCACATTCCCATTACTCTGAACTGTTGATCTCAAGTACTTAAACTCGTCCACCTTTACCAACTCTACTCCCTGCATCCTCACCATTCCTCTACCCTCCCTCTCATTTACACACATATATTCTGTCTTAGCCCTGCTGACCTTCATTCCTCTGCTCTCTAGAGCATATCTCCACCTCTCCAGAGTCTCCTCAACCTGATTCCTACTCTCACTACAGATCACAATGTCATCTGCAAACATCATAGTCCACGGGGCCTCCTGTCTGATCTCATCTGTCAACCTGTCCATCACCACTGCAAATAAGAAAGGACTCAGAGCTGATCCTTGATGTAATCCCACCTCCACCTTAAACGTATCTGTCACTCCCACTGCAGTCCTCACCACTGTCACACTACCCTCGTACATATCCTGTACCACTGTTACATACTTCTCTGCCACTCCCGACTTCCTCATACAATACCACAACTCTTCTCTAGGCACCCTGTCATATGCTTTCTCCAAGTCTACAAAGACACAATGCAACTCCTTCTGACCTTCTCTGTATTTCTCCAATAACACTCTCAGAGCAAACATTGCATCTGTAGTGCTCTTGCCTGGCATGAAACCAAACTGCTGATCACTAATCATCATGTCCCTTCTTAACCTAGCTTCCACTACTCTTTTCTATAACTTCATGCTGTGACTGATCAATTTTATCCCTCTGTAGTTACTGCAGCTCTGCACATCACCCTTATTCTTAAAGATAGGTACCAAAACACTTTTTCTCCACTCCTCAGGCATCCTCTGACTTTCCAAAATTTCATTAAACAATCTAGTTAAAAATTCCACTGCTATTTCTCCTAAGCACCTCCATGCTTCCATTGGGATGTCATCTGGATCTCAAATTTGATATTAATATCAATCAGAACATCAAAACCATTAATAAAAAACTTGGCTCCCTCTATAAAATCAATCTTTTCCTTACGCCTCTTGCTAGAACTGCCATTGCCCGATCCCATTTACTCTCTACCCTTCTTTATGCCTCCCCTCTACAAACCTTAACAAAACCGACCTAAATAAATTATCCTGCTGTTACCTCCACATTGCTAGGTTTGCTCCTGGCATGGCATATAGGACACACCGCTGTCATAATCTAAATACTTTAGGATGGCTTGAACTGCCTACTCTACTGCAGTTCAACCAGCTCATAGTAGCACACAAAGTCCTCAACCAACCAGATAACACACCTGCACTTAGAAACATTATCTGCCTCTACTATACCCACAGGCCTCTACGCTCATCTAATAGACTACTGGTACTAACATTCAAATCCAACAACCTGGCAGGGGATGCTCTGTTTGCCAACTCTGTTGGAAAAACTTGGAACTTACTTCCTGCCCACATTACCCAAGAATCCTCACTACCCCTATTCAAGAAAAGTCTCAAAAAATATTTTAAATTACACTGGCTATGTCCTTGCTCTACTCCTGACTAGCACCATCTCTATACTCCTCGTAAGACATCTCAATGGAATTTATCTATCTAAGTATGCTTTAATACACATGAATGTAAGTATGCTATATTACAGATGAATTGTTGTCATAAATTGCTTGCACTGTCAGTCTATGTAAAATATGTTTGTACTATATTCACTTCTGTTGTGTTGCTATGTGGTGCTTTTCTCCCCAGGCTGCTGCTGAAAATGGACATGTATCCAGTCGGACTATCCCGGTCAACGAATGTAAAATAAATAAATAAATGATGATTCTTTCCATGGCCTTACATATGAGGCTGGTAAGCCTTATGGGCCTGTAGTTACCCGGATCAGTGGTTGGACCTCCTTTGTGCAGGGGAATAACTGTAAACATCGTCCATTCCTTGGACACATAACCTGACTGAAGGCTGCAGTTGAATAATGATTCAAGTGGACAAGAGATGTCATGTTTCACATTATTTACTAAACATCCTGAGTTGTGATCAGGGCCCATTAATGCAATGATTTTGGCCTTGGATAGTGCATTAATGACCTGTTCTCCAGTAATGGTTGGGGGATTATGCTATGTGGTATTTCCTTTGGACTGTCAGGGGAGAGTGGGGGGAAAAATTTGAGCTGAACCTGTCAACCAAAAGGTCGGCAATGGTTTCCAGTTCCTCCCTTTTTTAATTTCCTCAAGTCTTTTGGGTTTCTAATACCATGAGGACCCCATTCCTAAGTCAAAGTATGATTATAGTTCATGAAATTAGTATTGTGTCAATCTTTGATGTTAGTAAGAAATGCTCTTCGCAGCACCTGCAATATGGCCAGCATTGACTCCTTCTACAATTCATATGGAGTTACATATATCGTTAACATATCCAAGTTCAATTGTGAATTCCATTTTATAAAGCCCATTTCTTCTACTACTATTGGAACTGTCTGGGTAGCCTTCTACATTGCCCTCATTTCTGCCTGTAAATCCTGGTATTATTTGACTTTGTGTCATTCTGTACATAAAACACTGTAGTCAGAAGGTGTAGCAATTTCAATGATCAATGCTACTTTGTATTCTTTTTATGGACTACTATATCTGGTTTTCTCACATCTATTTTTTTGAACTGCTGGTAATGGGTGATCCCATGTGATATAAACTTCAGCATTTTCTATAATGCTTTGTGGTTCATGTTTCCAATGTTTTTCACAATCCCCAAAGCAACACTCTTGCCACATTATTATTGCTTTTCAGTAAATAGTCCTTTTGCCATTAGTACATCACAACCAGAAACAAGATGTGCAACTGCTGCCAATTCTGTTTTACAAAACCTACATTTGTCTGTTTCTCACGCACGTTCAAGGACTTTGTAAACCAACGTGTACATAATCCACTATCCTGGGCCGCCAATGTTAACCTTTCATCTTTTGGTTTAAATTCACCTTTCCTTAACCATTCCTACATTCGATCCTGACCGACATGAGGTTGTTCCAAGAGTTTTCTATACTTGCAAATATATTTATGCATTTTTCACATTTCTTGCCTTCCCATCTATTCCTTCACCTTATATTATTTCTTTTGTTTGTTTTGACACATTCAGTTGCAGTCTGATTTTTATTTACGTCTGGTTTGATTTCCATTCCTGCTTGACACTGATGTGCTTCTGCTAAACTAAGCAGGGAAGACACCTTAGACTTATTCTCCTAATGTTTTAAAACTTTCACTACATTTGGGACTTGTGAGGTCAGCAAATATGTATTTAGTCCTATGATTGCAGATCTATATAGGTTCATAGGGTCATAGGTAGGTACTAGGCTATCGGCCCAAGGGCCTACATAAGCCTAGCCAGCAAGGTTCCATAGCTTACGCCACTCAAGAAAGTTATTTT
The DNA here is from genome assembly GCF_019279795.1 of Protopterus annectens. Lineage (NCBI taxonomy): Eukaryota > Metazoa > Chordata > Ceratodontiformes > Protopteridae > Protopterus > Protopterus annectens. The sequence continues at coordinate 1,629,183,514 of NC_056726.1, read as the reverse complement.
CCTGTGCCACTGTCCAGCAGAGACACAGAAGTGATCCCCGGGGTGTATTTCCTATTTCCCATTCACTCATCAAGATTTTTCTTGAAGAGTGCTAATGAAGAACTTTGCTTGACATAGATGTGTAGCTTGTTCCAGAGTATAGGAAGTCTCTGGGACAGGAATCTATCCCTCCAGCATGTCCTGTTTATTGTGGTGACAAGATTTAGGTCCCTAGAGTGTGTAGCTCGGAGGGATTGGGATTTCTTTAGGTGTTGCATGTCCAACAGCTCTGGGTTTGACATAGCTTTATATGTTAGGCAGAGATCACTTTGGAGTAGGTGATATGCTACTGAGTAAAGCTGGAGTTTTTGAGGCAGTCAGTGTAGGGCAATTGTTTGAGGCCAGTAATCCTCTTTGTGAGGTACCTCTGTGGCCTTTCCAGCTGCTGCAGATGTCTTGTGAGGTACATTCCAATAGGGGCGTTGTACTCTATAACGGGTCTAATGAGTGACGAGTAGAGGGGAACAATAACCTCTTTTTTCCAGGATGAAAACCCTTTTATGATGAGGTGTGCCACGTAGAAGGACTTCCTGACTACTGTGGTGATGTGACTATCAAAGGAGAGACTACTGTCCACCTGGGTCCCAAGGTCTCTTATCACACATTCGGTGTTAAGTAGATTGCTGCCTATGTGGTAGTTCATGGGTACAGAGTTTTAACCAAAGGGGATGACACTGCACTTTTTGGCATTGAGCTTGAGGCCATGGCTCTGTCACCAGGCATCTGTCTCAGTGAGGCCCTTCTGTAGGATGTCCACATCATTTGGGGACTTGACTATGACTCCTAGTTTGCAGTCATCTGTGAACTTTGTTAGCCAGAGACCTATTGTGTTAGTCTGTACTTCAGAGAAGTAGATACCAAATAGGAGAGGTCCCAGGACAGAACCCTGTGGTACTCCACTTGTCACTGCTTTGAGGTCAATTTCAAGGAGGCCTGTACCGCCTTCAGAACTGGGAATATATAGTTTTGCTATACACCGATTTTTTTATAAATCATTTGATAAACATGAAGCATCCTTCTTGTTTTCCTGTTCAACTGATCTAACACCTTTTGGGGCCAGTCGGTCACTCCAACACTGTATGTTAGGACAGGAAAAGCAAACTGGTTTATAGCTTGGACTTTTTTCCTAGATGTTAGCTCTGTTTTCAGTATTCATTTTAGTCTTCTAAAATATTCTTTACTAAGTTTTATTCACATTTCCACATATTTTATTGTTGATCCTTCATCAGTTCTCAAATATGTATACACTCCCACTTGCTTGTGTACTTTTATATCACATTCCTGTTACAGGCTGATGTTTTCTTAGTGCTCAGCTTTCCTGCTTCAAAGGTTGCTTTTGCACATTTATCAAAACCAAATGACCTTCTTATATCATCTGAAAAAGTTTTGACCACTTGCAGTTGTGCTTTCAATTCATCATCTGATGAAGTATACAGTTTTAAGTCATCCACAAAAAGAAGATAAGAAGTCTTTACATGTTGTTTTCTGTGAGCCAAATTATAGCCATGGCCTAATCTGCTAAATAGACAGCTTAGTGGGTTAGGGCAAGACCAAATTGCAATGGTGACTAAGAGTCACCCTGGAATATCCCCTTTTGAATTTTTATCCCTAGGATAATAATTTGTCCTTTATCTTGGCTTAATTGCATAGTGGTTTGCCACTGTTTCATGGTCACTGTAATGTAACTGATCAGTGTAGGGTGTATCCTATACATTTTTAAGCACTGTTATCTATGAATGTGGAATATTGTCAAATGCTTTTTTTGTAGTCTATCCATTCCATACTTAGGCTCTTCCCTTTTTACAGTTCTCCATTATAACTTTATTTAACAAGTGATCCTTTGTTCCATATGACCTTTTTTGTTACTTTTTTGTTCTATTGCCATGACTGAGTTTTCTTCTAAATGATTATAAAATCTGTCAGCATTAATTTTCGTGTATAGTTTATACATCGTCAGAAGGCAAGTTATTGGTCTATAGTTTTTAGGATAGTTTTGCACGTTCACTCTTAAGCAGGAGTATTGTTGTTCCTGTTGTTAATCTGGTTGGTGTCTGTTCAGGGTGTGCATATAAATAGTTCTTACTCATGGCTAAATCTTCATGTAAAGATGTTACTACTTTTAGCCAGAAGTTAGGTACTGCATCTGAGCCTGGGGTTTTCTAGATAGGAGCTTTTCTTAACTTTGTTTCAATCTCACTGGCTATTACTTCATCTGATTTTATATCCTGTACATTTGAACTACTTATTGTTTCTTTGACTTTTTCTGTTCATTCTGCATTTTTGTTATGCTCCACAGGAGCTTCATCAACATTTGTCCAAAATGTATCTATTTTTCTTTTTATGGTGGTGTTTCAATTCCTTTTGCTTTGTTTCCCAATTCTCTGTAAAACTTTTTGGGTCAAACATAAATTGCTTATTTTCTACTTTTCCTTTATATTTATCTGCATATCTTCTGAGACTTTCTGCCTATACTGATATTTTTAGTTATTTGCAATAATGCACGTGTGAAGGCTGCCAGCCCAGCAAGCTAGAATTTTGTAAATATTTCTATGTTATTTGTGAATAGTAATATGATTTGTATGCTTGGCTTACAAATGTAAGAAAACTATATGTTCGGTACTGAGGTTCAAGAATGTAACCACAGTGCACCCTGTTGGAAAAGAGCAGAAATGTGTATAAACTACATGCCTATGCAAATGTATGTGTTGATGGTAAAGGCTGGAATATACAGAGTTAACTTGCAAACTCTAAGAAAATAAGTAAGGAGTTTTACGCTGTGTTATAAAGTTAATTTTTCTCTATTGTCTTGAGACAGAAATAATTACAAGGTTTCAGATGTAAAGTGTTTTGTATTGCTCTGTGGCTTCCTAGCAGCTGTACATCTTTTACTTTTAATAGAGACATGTTAAATTTTGTTGATATTTGTTTAACCTGGGAACTAGAGGCAGGTGTCAAATAGTGATGTCATTTAGCTAACCCAGCAGTAATGTGTATTAACTTAAGAACTATCTCAGAGAGAAAGTCTGGGCATTTTGTATCTTGTCTTTAATCTGGCAACATCTTCTCAATAGCATTCGCATTGCTCTGTAAATAAGACTTAGATCATAGCATTTCTGTAAGAGATAGATTGGAATATAGCAATATTAGTCTAGATGGTTTCTGTATTTATGTGAGACTGTCCTGCAATGTTGATTTAAAGTATTTCCTGTGATTCTGAAGTCTGTTGTCATTGTATTGAGTTAATGAGTACTGTACTGTTCTTTTATTATTTATCATTACATACATTTAAACCTTTTAATTGTGGCTGTCTTTTAGAGATATGTAAGCCCTTAGAGTACTTGCATATGTATTTCATGATACTGTACAGGCCACTCCTAAATAGCCTTAAAAGTTCTGGTCATACCATTTGGATACCAGTAACATTACACAGTAGAACTGGTCAGCCTTTGGTAAGGGCCTTATAGTAGTTGATAAGTAAAGGTGGTTTGTGGCAGTGATTACTACCATATAGTCTGGGCAGAAGGGGGCATAGCTAGTAAACCTGTGCCAGTGGAGGGTCTGTGTGTTTGTAAATAAATCAAATCTCAAAGTGTGTGTGTGTATGCATGTGCGTGTGTGTGTGTGTGCGTGTGTGCGTGTGTGCGTGTGTGTGTGTGTGTGTATGTGTGTGAGCTACTTGGGCAGTTACACATAACACTGGATAACACTGGTTGGACACAGGGGGTGCTGGAGGTTTTGGCTTGATCACTTGGCTGAGATCTCTACCCTTTAGCTGTGCCAGTGGGGAGTCTTCCTGGGGCTCTGGAGAGAGAGGGAGAAACCAGCCTTAGACTGACTGTGATCTCTGTGTGCTCTTAAGAAAAAATTGTACTTTACTGTGTGTGTACTTGTCATCCTCCCAATATGCATATCCATCACTGGTATTAGTGGTGAGGATTGAGGCTCCTTGATTACTTGGCAAGTGCAGGAGCATCACATCATGATAGATCCTGATCTGTTCTGACACTGCACATTGCTTTTGTCATATCTATCTTTCTGAGTATTTTTTTTATCTGTTCCCTCTTCTATAGTCTTCTAACAGTGACACTTCTTGTCATATTTGGTTTACAGTTTTCTCTGTCCGATACTTCCATGATGGCATTTGATTTCTCCCCTTCTTTTCGCTTACTGCCTTGTGTTTTTGTGGTAAGTCATTATCTGTTATTAATCTGGAGCATTTCTCCCTGGGCTTCCGCTGAAAACAGGCTCTGTGGAACCTAGTCGGACATTCCCGGTCAACAAATGATAAATAAATAAATAAATAAATAAATAAACTTAGCTGCATAGTAATATACCCTATTTACTTCTGTTATATCACATGAATTGCTATGAAAAGTCATAATTACTGTGTTCATTTCTTTTATCAAACTTCTAACTTTTTGGGTTTCATTGACTTTCTGGTCTGTTTATTTCATTGATTTTAATATATCTGTAAATCTCTATTAAATCAAACAACTCTTCTCTTAGATCATTTTTTTCTAAACTGAGGGCACATTCTTTGGTCGCCTTTTCTTGCTGAATTCTACAGAAAGTTCCAGAGCATCTTCCAGTGCCACATGCTCTTCAGTTTCATCCTGTGTCATCTGTTGCTCTTTCATATGGGAACTCACTGGCCTATCACTCCACAACATTGAGTGTGTCAGAGTTGCCACAGTTTCTTGTTCCTTCCATTGCTGTGCAACTCCAGCCAAGATTTTATACTGGTTTACTATGGAAGGATCCAAAGTATCCTCATATGACAACAGATCAGATGTTTCTTGCCCACTGGTTTCTCCTTAATTTTGGGATCCATTGCTCTATCCTGCTGTGATGTTATCAGAAATAGATTTTCTACAGTAAAACCTTTACTTTGCAGGTAAGCCATAATCTCAGTTTCTATTTCTTTAATTTCTCCATTGCTAATTCTCTTTTCTACTTTTCCTCTTTGTTTTCTTATTTTTTTTTTTTGTATTGTAAAATTTTCCATATTCGGATGTATTTGCCTGTATTTCTCTTCAAACGTCTTTGGTGCTGCTATTTTTGCATTTTGTTTTGCTTTCTCCTTTGCATAAATATTGCACCATATTAAATCTCTTTTTCTTTCTCAAGTCCATATTTCTTCTTCAGAGGTCTCCTGCTTCTCCTGTTTCTCCTTACTTGGGGGAGTCGTATTTCTATCATACTGTGATATAACCTGTGTTACACTTTCTACACTAAAACCTTCACTTTGCAGGTATTCCAGAACTTCAGCTTCTATTTTTTTAACTTCTACTTATCCTCTGTTCTACATTCCCTCTTTGTGATTTTTATTTTTTGTATTGTGATATTTTCCATATTTGGATGACTTTGCCTGTATTTTTAGTGTGGGTGATGCCATTTCTGATACGTTCTGCACATTGTTGTGTATTTCCTATGAGGTTACAGACATATTTGTAGAAAGCTTTTTGGTTGTCCTTTGCCTGAGAAGCTATTTTTTCTTCACATTTAGCCTTTGAAGTATTAATTAAACTTCTTAGCTGCCTGTTTAGATTGGTCAGGGGGCTTTTAGTATACATGGGCTTATGCATCTTATGCTTGGCCAAGATATTTTTCTTTTGTTGTGTAGCTGATTGATAGGGTGATTCCACCAGGGTGGCTTGTCTTTTGAGTTTGTCTTATTCTTAATATGAGTGGGTACAGCTCTGTCTATACAGCTATCAATATGGCTGTACAGAGATTTTGTAAATAGCTCAGTGTATTCTGTGGTGTTTGCTGAGTTTGGGGGTGCTTGGAATTTAGCCAAGGTGTTGCTTATTGGATCCCTGGATTTAATTTTTTTTTTCAAGTAATACTGTCGTATGGTCATATCTGATGAGTGAAGATATTACATTGCATGAGGAACATTGATCCCCTTTGTTTGTGAGTACAAGGTCAAGGATGTTTGTACCCCTGGTAGGAGAATGGACCAACTGTTCAAGGATGTTGGTATTAACAAGGTTTAGGAATCACTGGGCTTGTGCATTAGAAGTGGTGTAGGATTCTCAATCTATACAGGGGTAGTTGAGATCCCCCATGAATATCGTATTGGCTGAACAGTGAGGGACTCTAGTACATTGAGATAGGTAGTATGGGCTTCCTGGGACATGGAGGGGGACCTATATGTTGCACCCTGTTTATGGTGAGTTATGTATTTGACATTTGTTGACTGGGTTAGTCCAACTAGGCAGTTGCCCTTTTTCAATGGAGACCCGAGGAAAAAAGCTCCAATGTTTATATACATAACAAAAGATGAAGTATAACAAATACTACAAGTATCAACATGTAAAGCTAAATTGACATAATGGATTAACAAATATATAGTATGATGTACCACAGGTGAAAACTCTATAAATGGTAAAGAAAAATGTAAATCTTAAAAACAATTGTATCCTACACATAACAACTAAGTAAATGCTACAGATTTAAAATATACAGCAGTATGATAATATAACATCACTTTGGGGCCACTAAATAAATGTTACAGATTTAAAACATGCAGCCGTATGAAAAATATAACATTCCTTTGGGGCCATAAGCCTCTTTTGATAGCAAAGATTAAGGCTAGAAAATAAAGTAAGATTAAGAAGGGGTAAGTTGTAGAGAGGGAGGAGTTTAGGTGGGGTCAGTGCAAGAACAAGTCCAGGAATTTAATAGGAGGTCCTGTATGGAGTTTTTAAAACAGGAAGTGTACATGTAGGACTTCCAGTGGGTTATGCACTTTAACTAGTCTGGATGTTCATAGGTTGGTACTAGGCTATCGGCCCTAGGGCCTATACAAGCCTAGCCATAACAATTCCCTGGATATTTCTTCCCACAGTATTTACTTCCCTGGACTCCTGTCTAGCAGGGCAACTGACGTGATCCCCAAGGTGAGTTTCCTATCTCCCACCCAATCGTCAAAGTTCCTTTTGAAGAGAGCCAAGGAGGCACTCTGCTTGACATGTATGGGTAGTCTATATCAGAGTATGGGGAGTCTCTGGGTCAGGAACCTATCCCTCCAGAAATAAACAGCCTTTGGAAGTCTCGAACCCAGGACCCTGCACACCATAGTCAAAGTGATTTATCACTAAGCCATGTCAGATATACAATAAACAGCCTCTGCAAGGCTCGAACCCAGGACCCTGCACACCATACACAAAGTGATTTACCACTAAGCCATGACAGATATAAATAAACAGCCTCTGCAAGGCTCAAAGCCAGGACCTTATACAATACAGTCACAGTAGTTAACCACTAAGCCATCATAGCAGTAAGATTAGTTTTAAGGAAGTCCTTTTTTCAAGCTTCATTTTAATTTGCAAATCAATTTACATACAACACAAGCCATATACATGGTGCGTTTCATTTCTCTGCTGACAGCTGGTAGTTGATCCATTAACTTATCCTTTTTAAACATTCATACAGCTTAATATCACCAGTTACATTATATTACTTCCTTTTTTCTTACCTTACTTTATTGTAACTAACAAGCCATTAAATATGTTTTCTTCAAATTTTCATTATTCAGAACGTTCGAGTAGTCTTCATGCATGTGTGAGTTTTTACTTTTAGTGAATTCTTGTGTTGTTTTGACAAATGTCCACTTTTTAGTCTCTCTTCAGTCATATCACTCCAACTTCTACTCCTCTTCCATCTCTTCCCAATTGGAGAGTCAACTATTTACAGCTTTATCATCCCCTTCATATTTCTCTTTGGTGCGGTGTCTTGTTAGCTCTTGCTCTCATTAATTTCAATTCTCATTAAACCAACCTTTTCCATTTTTTATGATATTTATCTACTCTCTTCCCCTTTACCTCTGTACTTTCTACTGTCCTCAGATTTTTAATTTTTTATTTCATCCTTATTTCCTGTTGTCATTATCAGTTCTGACATTTCTTTCTTATCTTTATCGTATGTCTTGTTTATGCCATTATCATGAATACTTTTTCTGCTAATGACTTGTCTAGTACTCCACCTTGGTTATATATTGTATTATTTTTGCCTATTCTTTATCTAATATAGTCCATTCTATCTCTCTTTCCACTATTTTTATCCTTTTTATTGCAGCCACATTCTTTCCTTCTCTCACCTAATTTTGATTAATCTTTAATGCCCCCCTCATTTATTTTCCTTATTTCTCCTAATCTCTATTTCATCTGTCCCAGACTAATATTTTCTTGGTGCTGCAACTTTCCTGGTTTAAATGTTGCTTTTGCAGATTTATCAAGACCAGCTGACATTCTTATATAATCTGAGGAACTTTTAACTACTTGCAGTTGTGCTTTCAGTTCCTCATATGATGAACAATACAGTTAAAGTGTCTATATCACATTATCAAAATGTGAAAATATCGAATGGCTGAAATGTCGAATATGCCATTTATCGAAACCGTTCTTGTGGGGGGCTGCACCCCCACACCCCCTGCTAATTAAATATACCAAATCCGAGATCACACTACAGTGAGGAAAGGACAAATTTTCCGATCGTCACTCTACCACGATCTCACAAAAAACATTCCAATGAATGGCATATTCGACATTTCAGCCGTTCGATATTTTCACATTTCGATAATGTGATATAAATTTAAATTATTAAATTATCCACAAAAAGAAGATGATAAGCCTTTACACTTGCTTGTTTTTTGGAAGTCAAAGTGTAACCATGACCTAATCTGTTAAGTAGACAGCTTAATAGGTTAAGCGCAAGGCAAAAGAGCAGTGGTGACAGAGTCATCCTGGAATATCTCATTTTAATTTTTTTTATCCCTGGAATAATAGATTGGCCTTTATCATGGCTTAGCTGCAAAGTGGTTTGCAACTGTTTCCTGATCATTGTAATCTAACTGATCAATCTTATACACCTGTAAGCACTCCTTTATTCATGAATGTAGGATGCTGTTAGGTAGATGCTTGCTTGTAATCTATCCATGTCATATTTAGATTATTCCCCTTTTCGCAATTCACCATTATGACATTATTTTACAACAAATGATCCTTTGATACGTATGACTTTTTTTTGTTACAATTTTACTCTATTGCCAAGATTGAGTTTTCTTCTAAATGACTAGAAACTCTAGTATATAGTTTATACATTGTTGAAAGGCAAGTTATTGGTCTATAGTTTTTAAGATAGCCTGCAGTATCAGTCTTAAAGAGAAGTATCATTTTTCCTGCTGTTAACCAGGTTGGTGTTTGTTTGGGACACACAAATAAGTAGTGCTTACTCAGGGCTAAATCTTTGTGTAAAGCTGTTAATATTTTAGCCAGAAGTTAGGTACTGCATCTGGGCCTGTGGTTTTCCAATTAGGAACTTTTCTTAAGTTTGTTTCAGCTTCTATTGCCATTACATCATCCCGTTTCATATCCTGTACATCCGTACTTCTTGCTGTTTCTTTTACTTCTTCTATCCATTCAGCATCATTGTTATGTCCCACAGAGTCTTCATAGATATTTCTCCAAAATGTGTCTAGTCCTTCTTTTTTTGATAGCATTTTTATTCATTTTGCTTTGCTTCTGAGTTCTCTATGAAACTGTTTTGGGTCATCAATGAATTGCTTATTTTGTGCTTTTCCTTTGTATTTATTTACATACCTTCTAAGTTTTTTCTGCCAGTGTTGATATCTTTAGTTTATTATTTCCAATCGTGTACGATAGATCCTGGTCTGTTCTGATATTGTGTGTTGGTTTTATTTTTTCTATTTAAGTATGTGCCCTCTTCTATACTCTTCTAACACTGGTGCTTCTTGTCCGAATTGCTTTATAGTTTTCGCTGTTCAATGCTTCCATGATGGCATTTGATTTCTTCCCTTCCTTTCTCTTATTGTTCTGTGCTTTTTGGTAAGACTTTATCTGTTATTAATTTAGATGCACAGTAATATATCCTATTTATTTCTGTTATAGCTCATGAATTTTCGTTAATAGTCTTGACTACTTTGTTCATCTGCTTTATCAGATTTCTTACATTTTGGGTCTTGTTTACTTTCTGTAAATCTGTTCTTTTCATCAATCTTTATATGTCTACCATCCGCCATTAAACTAAGAAACTTCTCCCTTTGATCATTTTCATTTAATCTGAGGGCACATTCTTTGCTGTCTATTTCCTGTGAGTATTTTACAGAAAGTTCCAGAACATCTTTCTGTGACATATTCTCTTCAGCTGCATTTTGAGTCATCCATTGCTCTTTCATATGAGAACTTACAGACGTATCATGCCATGACATTGACTGCATCAGAGTTGCCACTGTTTCCTTCTCCTTCCCTTCCTGTGCAACTCCAAATAAAATTTTGTACTGGTTTCCTAATGCTGTAGAGCATCTTCATGTAACAAATGATCAGATGCTTCCCAGTCCACCTGTTTCTCCTTAATTTGGGGAGTCATTGTTCCATCATGCTGAGATGTTACCTCAGTTGGATTTTCTACACTAAATCCTTCACTTCACACGTAATCCATAATGTCAGTTTCTGTTGCTTTAACTTCTCCATTACGAATCCTCTTTTCTTCTTCCCCCCTATATTTTCTTATTTTTTTGTATTGTGAAATTTTTCCTGTCCAGATGCATTTGCCTGTATATTTCTTCAAATATCTTCACTACTGCTTTTTTGTATTGATTAATTTTGCTTTCTCCTTTGCATAAATATTACATAACATTAAATATGTCTTTCTTTCCCATGTCCATATTTCTTCTTAGCTGTCTCCTGCTCCACCTTTTTCTCCTTAATCTGGGGACTCATTGTTCCATTATGCTGTGACATAACCTGTGTTAAACTTACAACACTAAATCCTTCCATATCACAGTTATTCCATAAGTTCATCTTCTATTTCTTTAACTTCAACTTTACTAAGCTTCTGTTCTATGTTCCCTGCTTGTTATTGCATTTTATGTCTTGTGAAAATTTCTATATCTGGTTGCCTTTGCCTATATTTCTCTTCAAATATCTATGGAGCTGCTTTTTTGCACTGACTAGTTTGGTTTCCTCCTTTGCATAAATATTGTACCATACCACATCTCTTTTTCTTTCCCATGTCCATGTTTCTGTTTTATACTTTTCAAAAATCTGTAAGTTTTGTCCTTTATATTTTCGCAGTACTTTTGTCACTTCTTTTTCCAAGCGGCACAAAGTTTCATTGTCTATGTAATGTTTTTCATGGATCTGTTGTATTAATGAATTCAAATATGCATTTTAAGATTTTTGACAGTTTTTCTTGTGTAAGTATTTTTCTTTCCCCTAATTTCCATCTTAATCTTTTTGTATACGGGCTTCTTAAATAATAGTAACAATACATAGGTTCATAGGTTCATACTAGGCTATCTGCCCAAGGGCATTTATAAGCCTAGCCCATAGTTATGTGGCTTTCGCCACCCCTTTAGTTTGAATAAAAACTATGCCTATCATTTTGCTGTGCCTCTGTCAAGCAGTGACACTGAAGTAATCCCTGGGGTATATCTGCAATCTCCCATCCATTGGTCAAGATTCCTCTTGAACAAGGCCAGAGAGGTGCTCTGCCTCACATGTACCGGGATTTTGTTCCACAGCATAGGGAGTCTCTGGGTGATGAATCTGTCCCTCCAGCACGTTCTATTTATAACCGTGTCAAGGTTTAAGTCTCCGCCCTTGTGGTTCTGAGGGATCTAGATTTTTGAGGTGAAGCATATTCATCAAATCTGGGTTTGACATGGCTTTATATGTCAGGCACAGGTCACCTCTGAGCAAGCGGTATGAGACTGAATAGAGCTGGAGTTCTTTCAGTCGGGCAGCATAAGACATATTTTTGAGACCCTTTATCCTTTTGGTGAGGAACTTTTGGGGCCTTTCAAGCTGCAGCAGGTGTCTGGTCAGATACATTCCGAACGGGGCATTGTACTCAATCATAGGTCTAATAAGTGATGAGTACAGGGGACGATGACCTCCCTTGATCTAGATGTGAATCCCTTCATGATCAGGTGGGTGATATAGAAGGTTTTCCTAACTACTTTAGCAACATGAGTGTCAAACGAAAGGCTACTGTCAACCTGGGTCCCCAGATCTCTGATGACTTTTTCTGTGCTCAGTGGATTGCCACCTATATGGTAGCTAGGGGTAACCTTGTTTTTCCCGAAGGGTATGACTATGCATTTTTTGGTGTTTAACTTCAGGCCATGGCTCTGGCACCAGTTATCCGTTTCTGTGAGGCCCTTCTGGAGGATATCTGTGTCAGATGTGTTTTCGACTATGGCGCCCAGTTTGCAGTCATCTGCAAACTTTGTCAGCCATAACCCTCCTGTGTTTGCTTGTACTTCAGAAAAGTAGATGCCGAACAAGAGTGGACCCAGGACTGAGCCCTGTGGGACACCACTAGTGACAGGCTTTGAGTCTGACATGGCTCCAGCAACTCTGACCCTGTGGGTTCTGTCACTTAGCCATTTTGCAACCCATCTTGTGATGTATGGGTTTACATTCAAGCTGATGAGTTTTTCGATGATACCTGAGTGGGGTATTGTGTCGAAGGCCTTTGCCAGGTCGAGGTAGGCTGTATGGACTGCCTTTCCCTCATCAATGGCCTTGGTGACTGTCTCGAAAAAGTCAACCAAGTTTAAGAGGCAGGATCTGCCTTTGACAAAGCCAAACTGAGTTGGATCCAAAGTCTGCAAGTTCCCTATGTCTTTATTTATGAGTTCCATTATGATCCTCTCCATGGCTTTGCAGATAAGGCTTGTCAAGCTAATGGGGCGGTAATTTCCAGGGTCTGTGGAGGCACCGCCCTTATGAAGTGGGACCACAGTCGCCGTGCGCCACTCCTTGGGTACGTATCCTGAGGTGAGGCTAAGATTAAACAGCTGTCCTAACTGTGGGTTTAATTCCTCGTTGAGTTCATGAAGCACACAGCCGGGGACACCAGCCGGTCCCATGGATGCTGTGTTTTTTGCCTTAGTGAGGGCAGTTCTCACCTGGGCGTTGGAGATGTTTGGGGGGCTACAATCCTCTGGAATAGATATCTCTCCTTTTGGGGGGGAGGGAGAAGTTTGCACTGAACCTGTCAGCCAGTATGTTGGCAATGTGTGTAGGTTCAGTAATTTTCACATCATTTTGAACTAATTCTGAGCATATCTGGGAGTTTCCTCCTAGGTTTCTAACATAATATCTTTGTTATCCTCTGTAGTCCATGCTATCATCTTTATGGCTCCTTTTTGACCTGTCAGTATTTGTGGACTACTACTTGCTTCTACAATGGGAGTGGGGGCACCCCTATATTAATATTACCAGTATAACATGGATGGTGATATAGCATTTTTATTTCTCCTAAGATGACATTTCTCACCATGCCCCTCAAAAACAAGAGTCTCTCTTGGTTATGAATGTATGACTGCAAATATGAAAATATGAATAACAAGTGATAAATATTGATATGCAATGCAGGGGATCCTAGAGATGAATAATCTTAGTTTAATTTTGTTGCTTATACCTTGTCTTTTCTTATGCTGCTTATTGTTAATTGCAAGTCATTTAATTAAGAAAGCCAGCCCCGATAACAGTGTCAGGATGCCATATGGAGTTATGGATGTTAAAAGGAAGTATACTAAAGTGTGTTATAATTGTGAATGAGCTAATCAGTTTTTATGCATTGAATATCATTTGGATTAATATTTAGTGTGTCAATTATTCCTTTATGTGGAATAGAGCTGAATACTTTAACAAGATTAGATAAAAATGATGCATTGTCATTGTTTCATTAACTGCTGCTTTTATCTCTTCAAAGAATACAGTATGACTTGAAAGGCAAGATTGCCCTTTAACTGACCCATGCTGTTCCATAACTGAGTTAGGTCCCCTGTGTCATTTTGGATAAGTTCCATTATAACTTTTTCCATGATTTTACTAGAATACTGATCTTGCAGCTAGGTTTACAACTGATAGGGCCTGTTGTGACTCCCCCTTTGTGAACTTGTATAACTATCATCACAAGCAGGGATGTATACATATAATAACATCTTGTTTAACATGAATAATTGCAATATGGTTAGGATTTCCTTGCTATTGCACAGGCACTCTCCAAGTATGTTGCCTGGGCTCATTGAGAACGCATTTTTAATTTTACCTGTGGCAGCAGTTATCCCTTCTGAAGCTATATAAGGGATACCTCCCTTTGTCTCTACAGTACTCTGACATATATCTTTGTTTATTATAATTTTTTTCTGTAGGCACTTTTGCTATGATTTGTGGCTGGATGATCATCTCACTGATTATTGAGAATAAGCAACATTCATGGTTTTCCTTTTTGGTCATACCTCTCAATCTGTAGGCATTGAAAACAAGTACAAAGGCCATTGAAAAGTAAGTACATCCAGCCAAAAATCTGGACATCTAATTAGCATAAAATGTGAATACTAAATAGCGCATAAATCTTCCTGCTGCAAGTAGAAATGTGGGCTATTACCTGAAAAAAATGTTTAAAAATAGAGTGTGACAAAAGTGATAAAAGATATAAGCACATTATCCGGGAAAGAGAGTGTAAAATCAATTGACTTTAGTGGACTGCAGTTCTACCACATAAGGTAATTTATTTTTGCTTCTGAAAAAGGGAGATGTAAGATGTGTGTCCACATTCTTTAAATTATTGGTGCCACTAGTATGCTGGTCATGTAGTGTGGTTTTCTTTGCAATAAACAGGTTCAAAAAACAAATAATGATAGAAAGGAGATTCTGCTAATAGAAATGATTGCAATTAGGGGTACAGAAAATAGGCAAGAGTGGGTTGGAATTTACTGAAAAAAACTAGCAAAGGAACCAAGGTATTGAGTGGAAAGAATTAGAGAGGAGAAGGTAAAAGAATAGGAAGAGATAAAGAACTCAGGCTGGAGATTGCCTTCCCTATCAGAGATTGATAGAGTACAGGCAAAGAAATAGGGGTTTTCAGTTGTGATACAGAAGGGGTTGTTTATGTGCTAAAATGTGAATGCAATTTATTTTATGTGGACAAAACTAAACAGAGCTTTAGAAATAGGTTTCAAAAAGATCTTAGAGACATTAAAATAAGACAGAAAGCCCTTTAGCATTGCATTTTGATACATGCCACTATGGTAATAGTAGTGGTTTAAGAGGTACTATTTCCAGGTATGCCTTTAAAAAGTAGGCTGCTTTATAAGGAAGCAGTCTTTATTTTAAAATTTGGAACATTGTTTCCTAAGGTTCTTAATAAGGAACTGAATTAGAAATTGTTATTGTAATTGTGTTTGTTTGTGCTAATTACTACTGATTGGTATAAATACATGCATTGTGGGTATGTATTTTTTAACTCTATCAAAGGCTTTATGTCCGATGTGCTAGAGGTGTGTACAGTTTCTCTTTTTATTAAATATCTTGGATTTACTGGTTTTGTTGCTTTTTTTATTTTGCAAGTTTGTTGGTCGCTAAAAAAATAGGGGGACCCTAAGTCAAATACCAGATCTGGTAGAGTTTTTAGTAGACTTTGGTATAGAAGCTGCTGTTAAAAAAAGGAATAAATAATAGGGCATATAAAATATTGCATGATAACTATAAAAATCAATCAGAGGCTATAAGAATCAGTCAGAGGTGAGAAAGGATTGGGAAGAGAGACTGGATAAGCAATTCACAGAGGAACTGTACACACCTCTAGCGCATCGGACATAAAGCCTTTGATTGCCTCCCGAATATGCAACAAATTCGAGACAACTTAGCATCTTTGCTTGGAAGTGTTGCATAAGCATTTTTATACCTCAAACAGACTTCAAAGAATGTATCCTGTGGCAAGATACAAATATTGGAGGTGTGATTGGGAAGAAAGATATAATTGGGAACATATTTTATGAGAGTGTAATGAGTTGGCAGACTTTAACAATTTCCTGCAGACTACTGCGTGAGCAAATCGGTACAACTAAGGAAATGATGTTTTGAGCTGTGATACAAAATTGGAATTGCCTAGACATAGTAAGGCTTTGCTGAGTTTAATTCTGGTGACTACCAAAAAAAACACTTACTAGAAAATGGAAATCAAAGTCTAAACCAACCGTACCAGAAGTAGTGAATATAGAATATAGTAACAGAGATAAAAGAACTGTAAGTCAAATCTTTAGTTTAGTGGGATCTTTATTACTTTCCTGAAATTAAACAATTGTAAATAGATATGTATTACTGTCCTTTACATCCCTCCTGGTGACAATACAGCTGTTCTGGAAGATATACTACTCTGGATATCCATAGCAATTCCAAATGAAAAAATATTGCTAGTCAATTGGTTGAACATAAACTGTAACTCCCCACATCGAGTGCGATCTTATTTGGTTTCACACAGCTAATTAATAGCCCCACACATTATAGCAAGACTTCAAATTCACCATTAGACTGGATCTTAGACTCAGGCCTTAGCAAATACATCACCTCTGTTACAATACCTGACTGCCTTAATGATCATCTCCCAATCTATACAACTAGACATCTCACACATCCACATAAACAGCATGTTTATAAAACAGCACGCAACCCTTCCAAGTTTAACCCCGAAATGTTCATTACTACTGTATCATCTATTAACTGGAACTTCCTAAAAATCCTCCCCTTATGATGCTGTAAATTAATTTAATACAACTTTTCTGAATATCCTGAATAGTCTTACACCTCCTAGAAGGAAGAGACTGAAAACAATGCAGTTTGGCTATCCAAAAATAGTAGAATGCTAATGCAAGATAGAGAAAAAGCATGGAAAATACCAAAATATATAAAACACCACAATATCTTGAAGACTTCAGAGTGCTTCACAATTGTACTAAAAAGCAAATGAATGAAGGCAAAAACTATACCATAATACTTTTCAGAATAATAGTAAATACAACCTTAAAAAAGTCTGGATAGCCATTAAAGAAATCTTGTATCCCGGCCATAAATTCAACCCTAACCCCATTTCCCAGCAACTCATCACTTGAAACCTCAATAAAATTAAACTCTTATTTCATAGATAGTATAGAATCCCTAACAAAGGAGATCAGTCTAATCTAATCCTAAAGTTCTTCTAAAGGAGAACATCTAATCCTAACCCTGCCCAACAGCCATGTATCACCACATCCACTTTCACATTCGCATTCAAACCTGTGCCCATATCCTATATAAAACTACTCAAACAAACTCAAACCATGCTCTACTTCAGCTGATGACCTTCCAAGTGAATATCTTAAAGTAGTTGTTGATAGAATTTCCTACCCTGTCTCAATCCTTATAAATATGTTAACCTAGGAATCCCACGTTCCTTCTCCTTGGAAAAAGTCACACATTATCCTTCTGCACAAAGGAGGAAATTCAACAGACATTATCAACTTTCTATTTATAGCAATTATATTTCCCTCTGCAGAATACTTGCAAAATGTATTCAAAAGCAATTGCTAGACTATCGCCTGCAGGAAGAACTCCTACCTCCCACACAACATGGCTTCCGCTGTTCCCATAGTACTAGCACTGCACTTCTAACCTATATAGATACTGTCAATAAAGCTAGAGATAATGGCATACTAGTCTCGCCCTTATTTCTAGACATCTAAAGCCTTCAACAACAGTTGGTCATAGCAAGATTTTACTTTGAACGTCCTCAATAGGTGTCTCTTAGCCCACACTTCTGTGGTTCAAAAGCTACCTGTCCAATAGGTATCAGTCAGTAAAATGGCACTCCAGTCTCTTTCCATACCTCCTATTCACCACTAGTATACCACAAGGCTCCATCCTTGGTCGCCTCCTCTTTAACATTATCACTAACACCCTCCACACATCCACACAACAGGCCTCCCTAATACAGTACACAGATGACTCCACACTCAATTTGCACATCTGACAACATAGCACACTTCAAACAAATTACTCAGAAAGCTTTACCAGCAACTGAAATATGGCTTTGTAACTCACAATTCATGCTCAACCATAAAAAAAAACAAAACAAAATTGCTTTTTCCCCCAAATATCTCTCCCATGAAAACACAAAATTTAAAGTCCTCTCTCTTGATAATACAGCCACTGGAGTTACTTCTCATAGCAAATTATTAAGGATGACAGTGGATGATAATCTTAAATACAACGTGCATATACAAAATTGCATAAAAAACCTCATCAGTGCTTTACAGAGCCAAAAACCTTCTTACCATTGCAACTAAAGCTACACTTGCCACTACTTATCTCCTCCCCACACTATTGTGCTCCTGTTCTTGCTAACTTTCAGACAGCACAACAATCAAAAACTGAACAATGCTATAGCACAGTTGCTAACTTTACAGCAAATACCGCTTTCAAAACCCACCACTGTATAACCTAAACTGATTAATACTACCCCCATCAACTAACATACACACAGCATCTTACCATCTATAAAATTATTATGGACAGTGCAGTGGTGCATTGGTAGCATTGTCGCCTCACAGCAAGAGGTTCTCTGGTTCAATTCTCGGCTGGGGAGCCTTCTGTGTGGAGTCTGCATGTCCTCCCTACATTTGTGTGTTTTCTCTGGGTACTCCGGTTTCCTCCCACATTACAAAGACATGCATCTGGAGCATTTCTCCCTGGGTTGCCTCTGAAAATTGTCTTAGTTCCAAGTCAGACGTTCCTGGTAAACAAATGTAAAATAAATAAAACTAAAATAAATTATCCAGCATTCATCTGCTTGAGCAGCACTAAATAACATGCTACACATCTGTTCCATTCAGTCATTATGATCCAGAGATCAAAAACTTCTGTCTGTTCACAAACCTATCAAATTTGCTAGGTATTGTTAGTACTCGTACCATGTTGCCTGGAACAGCTTATCTGTATTCATCAGATCAGTACCCTCTCTCCCATGCTTCAAAACTATTCTGATAGACTTCCTAGCCAAAAGCTGGCTCTCTTTTTGCTCAACACCAGGAAAAACTATATCCCTAAATGTGAACAAACACCTATTCATTCCTTACATCTCTTTACTCTCACTTCTTCACCCACTTCTTTACTTCTGTCAATTTTTCCTTTCTGGCTTCTCTCTAAATACACCATAAGCCTACTTTTCTTTCACTTCGTATTGCAATTCCTGTTTGTTTTATACTAATTTACATTTAATTTCTCTATAAACCCATTAGCATTTCTCTAACCATTAAATCACTGTCATATAAGTTGTATCTATTCATAAGTAATGTTTTCATTTTATGTTGAATTTAGTATGATTATTTAAACTGTAGCTGTTTTGTATTATTTTTAATGACTGTAGAATTATTATTCTTAAAATGTTTTGTAATACTTTGGAGCTTTTCTCCCTGGGCCTCGATTGAAGATGGGCTCCAACCCAGTCAGACTTTCCTGGTAATCTAATGTCAGTAAATAAATAAATAAATACAATTAGAAAAGAGTAGAAGGAAATTACATACAAAAAATGGGAATTGTGGGAATAATACATGCAGAATAATCTTTAAGAGGAAGAGTGAGTTTTAAGGGAAGGCAGGAACTGAATGGGCTACATAATGTCTGATTGACAATGACTGTACAAAAGATTACAAGTGAAGTGTATTGTTTGTGACTGAAAATATATCATTATGGTTTGTTTTCATTTATATAAATGTGTGATTGCCTGTGTCCTAAGTGATAACTCAATAAAGATATTATTGTTTAAAAAAAACGTGATGAGGTGGATTTAGAAAATTGTATGAAGGGATAAACCAAGCCTGAAAATAAGGATATACCTCCAAACATGGGCACATCATGTGCAGGGGTAAACCAAGCCTGAAAATGTGTATCCTTCTCCAAAATAGGAACATGAGAGAATTGATTTACGTTTTCTGATGTAATTAAAGAACAACTTATTACTGCTTTCAGTCTTTGAGATTAAGCTGAGTTCATAGTTAAATATCTACATTCATGTTGTTAAGTTAGTTAAATATGGTAAAATTTGATTAAAAAAGGAGCTATTGGCCAGCACTGTGGCACAGATAGACAACCCAGACTGAATTAGCAGCTCGGGTGTCTGAGGTGCAGGCAGGGTGGAATTGCAAAAACAATAAAACATTCTATTGTTTTGTGATAGAGCAAGTAATGCCTAACCCCAGGGGTGGTCCCTGGGTTCATTTATCTAGGTGTTCTCTGTGGGGAGGTGTGGCCCACAGAGGGTAGAATCTCTCAGACATACCAAGGTGACTGTGGTGGGGGACAAAACAAGAGCAGAACATTAAAAAAACTAAGTATCCATCCAGCAAGTAGCATAACAAGGATCCAGGATGCCCTGATCTCACCAACCTCAACCCTTATTGGAGCGAATCTGGGGTGGGCAGGAGGAGACAGCAGACCTATCAAATGAGGAAGGTCACGGGAATTCCCAGATGGTCAGCTGCATGAAGGGGAAAACAATGAAAAATATAAACCAGGTTCCATGTTTTAATCTAGTCTTGCTTTTATGATTAGGGAAAATTTTTGCAAGCTAAATACTACAGCTTTTTTGTTGTTTTTTATTGAAGTTATCTGTGTGTTTGTGGTATTATTCGTATGTGCTCATGACTGCTGAAGTTAATTATATCATAAAACTCTCCTAAATTACAATCCACTTCACAATACGAGGATTTATATTCAGATTTAAATGTTTGTCAATAATGTCTACCTGGAAAATAGTAGCAAAGGCCTGGGCCAGGCCCAGATACATCACTTGTAGTACGTAATCACTATCTACTGATCCAGTGACTTCTTAAAAGAAAATAAGATTAAAGAGGAAGGACCTTCATTTCACAAAGCCAAATTGATCAGATAGGCTGTTTGATAGTTTTAATTAGGCAACGTGGTAAGTTATCTGGGCCGAAGGATGAGGTGTTTTTAGCTTTTGAGGTGTTTATTTTTGGATTTAGTGGCTATTTTAAGTTCATATTCAGCTTTGTGTTTCTTAATGGTTCCCTTAAGCTCTTCACTAGTGTGCTTAAGGTGCTCTTAAGACAAGTAGCCATAAGCGAGTGGAAAACAGATAATAAAATAAAATAACTGTTGAACAAATGCAATAGATACCAAGGGCTTCCGTCCTCAAGGGACTTCATCAGAACTGGATATAAGCCTTCCCCTATATCATTAAACAAGGGTCAGAAATGGTCACATGACTTCACCAAACATTTAAGTAATTAACGATCAAAAAAAAAATAATGAGTACTTGTACCTTAAAGCAAACCTGTGTGGTCCAAGTAACCAAGACTTGCATTACTTATTCAAGTAATCTTTTCCTTACACAGATTGAATTTTTTTTTAAAAAAAGCATATGTAAACTGTTAAATGTAAAAAACATTTTATCAGTCTTGCAAATTAAATAAAATCATTGCAGTGTTATAATTTAGCAGCTCAAAGCTTTAATGCACTCTGCAAATAAATAGTGTCATTCAATCCTGGGGGTTCACGTATATTTAATCTCAACTTCCACAGAAGTTCTCAGTACTCGAAAGTCTGTTCCCAGGGACCACCCCTGGGGTTAGGCATTACTTGCTGTACCACAAAACAGCAGAACATTTTATTGTTTTTGCAGACTAATCTGTGTCTGTACAGAGCATTCGAATCCTTTTTGGAATTTGTGTTGTAAAGATGTTCTTGCATTCTGACCCTGAGTTTCCATTCAGGTTTGCTAATGTAAAAACTGAAACAATGGTCACAGACTACACAGTACACAACCCCCTTTGATATTACCATTGTAATAAGAATTAAACTTAATCTTATAATTTACACTGCTTACAAATAATTTGTTCCCCTCATTAATAAATTTGCATTGCTGACAGGCACCACATCTACCAGTATGAACCATAACCACATTTCCATTCCTCATGGTGCTCCTAGCACTCCTTTCTAGTCTCTCTTTGATATTAAGATTTCTTCAGCAAATATAGGTTGGCTTACTATGTAACTTGTCTTTTAGTAACTTCTTGTGTAAAATTATTTCCAGTGCCTGTGTATAAGTGGCATATTAATCTCACTTTCTTGACCGTAGTTCATAACAAAACTGTTCTCATGTCTTGTACCTTCATTCTTGCTGTTGTAACTGGAATAACTAAAATCTAACCCCATCCCCAAAAATAGGCTGGTATAGATTACATTTACCATTCATAATTTCATTTTTAGTATATTTGAGCACATTAAGGTGGCAGTCGCTAGCTAAAAGCAGCATAACCAGTTTATCAATCTCTTTGTTGAAATTGTTGTCTTCAGAAATTATTCTGGATAGCCTTACAATTTGTCCCTTCACCAAGCTCCTTTTTTATTTGTATAGATGACAGCTATTATAATGCAAGTACCCAGTAGAGAAAGTAAGTTTTCTGTAAATTGTAGACTGAAATCTATTTAACTATAAACTGTTAAATAATGTGATGTCTAAATAATTAATCACGGATTTCAAAAAATGTTAAGTAAACTTTGAAAAAAAATGGGTACTAGAATTAATATGTGTAATAAATTCTGTTAATTCATCATAATTTCCTTTCCATATAATAAAAATGTCATCCAAAAAGTGAAGGTAGGTAATAATATGAGCAATAAAGCTAAAATCAAACACACGCTCGTATTCCCAGTAGCACATAACTGCATCTGCATATATGGAAGCACAAGCAGCCCCCATGGCTATTTCACTTGTCTTATTGATGGCCTCTGTCCTAATGGCCATCAGGGACAGACTGGGAGTTCTGGAAAATGTCCATCTCCAACTTGTGAGAAATATGTAAGTCCACTTTTTGGCCATTCTGGCAGGTTCCATAATTTCAAATGGTTACTAAAGTCAAAACATTAAGCAATGAGATGTTAATGTGAAAAAAATGACAGTAGGATAGCAGCTGTCATTTTCAACTAATATTGAAAATGAGCAGCTTTTCATTTATATACACCTTTCAGATGTACATCTCAAATGTCCCTGTTTTTAGGCATGCTTCTAATTTTGTTTGAAAGTTTTTCTCCATTGTTTGAGAATCTCAAAGTTAATAGTATCAGCATTTCCAAAGCATTTCTGGTTGTGGACCGTTTCCCCCAACTATATATATTTTTTTGCTTTTCCCTGATTCTCGAGGTAAAAGTTGTGAGCCTCTTAGTAACAAAAAAAGGATAATAAATTTTCACCCAAAAATGTAATGGTCGGGATTCACGGAAATCAGTTACAGGGCATACGTCCTTAGTATCTTCTTTTGCTTCACAAACTCATTGGCTCTGTCTAATGGTAATTCTTTAAAAAAAAAACTAAATAACTTTTGCTGAGGGATAAGCATTCCCCTGTGACACACATCCCTATAAGCGATCCTTAAATGTTGTGGTCATATTGCACTGTTACACTTGGACAGACTTACACCATTTTATTATGAAGTAGTGCATTGAAATATGACCAAAACAACAGT
Organism: Protopterus annectens; assembly: GCF_019279795.1. Classification (NCBI taxonomy): domain Eukaryota; kingdom Metazoa; phylum Chordata; order Ceratodontiformes; family Protopteridae; genus Protopterus; species Protopterus annectens. The sequence goes on along the minus strand of NC_056726.1, from coordinate 1,629,160,134 downwards.
AATGCCTCTGTCTGATATAGGAGATACTGCTCTCTTTTTATTGCTTTAGTTTTGCTATATACATAGAGTTCCTATGGACTTACATATGCTTTTGTTCTTTGCCAACCCTCCCCACCAATACATTGACCTTGCTGGCTATTCTGCAGTCTTAGTGTATGCACATGCAGCATTTGGGTCACATGCATGCATTGCTCTACAGCATGCTGGTTAGTCACATAAGCAGCACTATACAGGAATTATACTCTTACTGCTAGGCCATGCCTTGACTAATCTGTTTGCAATTATAACTGGTTCTACTGCTATACCATACATGTTTGTGCATGTGTACGTGTTAGCAGACAGGTTATTAGATATTGAGTGTTGTTGTTGTCTTTCGGCTTTTCCCGTTTAGGGGTAGCCACAGCGGAACTCCGGTCCGCTAATGATTGGCAGTAGATTTTCATGAACGCCGAGGTGCCAGCTCGACATTCAACCTTCAATGAAGGCACACCCATTTACACATGTCTTTTGAACGCCCACCCAACCGCGGGGAGGACATGCAGACTCCACACAGAAGGCACTCCCTGCACTCCAGCCGAGAATCGAACGGGAGAACCTCTTGCTGTGAGGCAACAATGCTACTGCTGCACCACCGTGGAAGTGGCTTATTAGATACTGAGTGCAACAGTATTTAATAGATGGAGGAATAACAGAATACTGAAAGGCACGGAGTAGACATGCATAGGTACTGAATGGAGTTATATACCGTTAGTGTAAATAAGGTTCTGTAGAATAATAGGCAACATAATACATTTATCAGAAAAGTATACTTTTAGAGGTTTGTGTGGATAATTGTGATCCTGAGAGTGAAGGTGAAGGAGAAATAATCACTTGAGGTCATAACTACTTGTGAATACTACTTCAGCTATGATTTCGGTGTACAACTTGTTAGGGTACATTTACACTGTATACTCCATGATACATTGAGTATTCTTTCTTTTTCTTAAGCTTTGTACTTTGTTTTCACTCCATCTTTCATTTAATTTCAGCCTTATTAGTGGCTTCTCAAACCGAATGTGGGATATGATTGAATGTTTTTCTGGCCAGGTTATAGGGAATTCATATTAATTCATTGATTAAGGCTAATCCGTTTATGTACAGGCAGTTTTTGACTTCTGTTTATTCATTCATTTATGTTATTTATTTGTTTGCATGGCCTTTTATTTCTACCTTGTGGTATCCACTGTGTTTCAGGTTTTGTTATGTTGCTCTCTACTCATTACCAAAGCAACATAAATACTTTTATGACCAGATAAGCAGCATAGCAAAATCGCGCGAAGAACTTATCATGCCATGAATTAGGTGGATCATGCTTTCCTTAAATGCTGCCAGTGTTTATGTATGTACACTTTTTTTCAGAAACTCTTTTCTACATTACCCGAGGCTGTGGTATAAACATTATCACTGGTGGAAAGAATTTCATTGTTAATAAATGAAGATGTCTTTGAAAAGTGCAAGTAATGCCAACCAAACATTACTTTGACTAATTCATATACATAGTGTCAGGTGATCAAAAAACATGAACAGATCCATCTAGAAAATCTTCGTATAAAGGTGAGATGTATTATATTTCATTATAGCCTGAATTTTGCAGATTAACAGAGTTGTTCCTGGAAGCCATATTTCACACCTGGAATGCTTCCTCTTTTTCACTTACTAAATGATTGCTTGAATTACTGTTAGTTCAAATAATTCATGTTGTTAGGTCCATCTAGTTTCTGCAACGAAAGCAGAAAGTCAAAACAAACTGTCTAATTTAAAAAATGTTTTTATGGATAATTCTGCTATCATTTTTCATATGAAGAAATTAAGCAGCATCCAGGCATTAGCTCTCATTCATTCTAGTTTACATAGCTGTCAGTTAATCCTCTAGGTATGTGGCTAAGATTGCAGTTTTAATCATGTTAGTAAATGATCACAAGATCAAATCACTTGTGATTCATTTCCAGCCTAAAAATTACCTGCATAATGTGATGCTGATTACAGTGTTTAAAATGTATGTCAGCTTTGGGAAGGTGTATTTCACAGGTGTATAATACCACACTGGTATGATTGTCAGATTAATCTAAATCAGTTTGTGTCTGTCAACTAAACAGTACTATAGCTTTTAATATATAGTCTTAAACTGTATATTTCACATTGTGGATATTTTATTTTATCAAAATGGCATTTTTTATAGTTAATGGAAAACTTAATTGCCCCGTTGACTGCATTGATTTCGGAGCCACATAACAACTTCATCTCTAATTGCAAGCCTTGTGCTAAAACTATCTGCAAAGCCAGAGATAAAAGGATGGCACCACTGCCGGGTAACATTATGAATATGGGAGAAAATGCATTCTTAACAAAGTATGCATGCAAACTGCCTTCACGTTTACATAATTTATTTAGTTATATTTTAGGCAACATTTGTATGTG